>NW_015169794.1:794118-859907 GCF_001447785.1 Gekko japonicus
CCCGTGTAGCCAGCCTTGAGTTAAGAGAAACTGCAGGCTTGTCAAGATTCAATCACAGCCAACAGCTGGTGCAGAGCCACCAACACCCTCCAGCCCTGACTCAACAGGTGAAACTAAGTTAGTCAGCCCTCCAGTTTCACCCACACCCTTTGAGCACCACAGACAGAGGCTACGAGCAGAACGACAGGAGAGATGACAGAGTGCTCGCCTCCTGGCCCGATGCCAGCTGTTTGAGTAGTTGTCAAATTACTTCTGAGCAGCTGGCTGCAAATTTGATTCTTAGGCGCATGCTTATAAAAACCAGCCAAGGGAGACTGTTAGGTGTGGAAGCAACAAGTCATTCTACCACTGACTTTGTGGTCACAGCCTTGGATCCTGCCTTGCTCATGTGACCCTTGGACTGGCTTCTGACTATGGCTTTTGGTTCTGATAGACTCCAGCTCATGAGTAACCCTTGGATTGCTTGACTGTGCCTCTCAGACAACCCCTTGGTAATAGCTCACTTGGCTCTCAACTCTTGGACTGGACTCCTGACTCAGTTTCTCTTGCTTGGACTTTGGCTGCCCCTCCCCCCCCGGAACCCATTCTTGGCTCTGCCTGATCGTGACAGTAGACAGCCAGGCTCTGTCCTACAGCTGCATCTGCTCCACTTCTACAGAGAGAGATTCTCACTTTAGGGATCTACAAGTAACCTTTTTGGAACTAAAGTATCCACCTGATGAAGCCAGGAAACAGATTAACAAAGCCAGAATGTTACACAGAGAAAACCTGTTGCAAGACAAGCCCAAAAGAGACAATAAGAAAACACCAGAAGTGGTCACATACTTATTGTCTTTACTGCTTTTGCAGCTAGAGTCATAAACAGCACCAGTGGTCACATACAGCTGTCTCGACTCAAAACAGTTCAATGCATCATTAGTGTCTTACAACCTCTACTGGATGACAGTTCTCTTTCACAGGTACTGGGGGGCAAATCTTTTCTTGCGCACAGACAGCCCCCCAATCTCAAACTCCGCACCCACAGTAATGCATAATCTGATTTGAACATGGACCCTGGTACCAGAGCTTGCAATAAACCCAGATGCCAACTTTGCTGCCACATGAACCCAGACAACACAATCACGGGACCTTACAACATCAACCACACCAACTCAGGCTTATTCACATGCTCATCTTCTAACATTGTATATGCCATTAAATGCCAGCAATGCCCTTCAGTTCTCCACACAGGGCCAACAGGGCAAACCCTACACCAAAGGATAAATGGACACAAATCCAACATCAAGAATCACAAGACTGAGAGACCTGTAGGAGAACACTTCAACTTTCCAGGACATTCAATGGGTGACCTCAAAGTAGCTGTTTTATTGCAAAAGAACTTCAGGAACAGACTGGAAAGAGAAATCGCTGAATTACAAGTTATTACAATACTCGGAACAATCCCCCCCCCAAAGGACTTAACAGGGATACTTGTTTCTTATCTCACTATATATGCTACACACATTCAGTCCTTACATATGTATTCTCACCAAGAAGAGCTATATATCCTCTTTATTTTAGTGTATTTCTTATTTGGAACAGTAGATTGCAATAACGTTTGTAACATAATGCAATGAACGTTGGAATGTATTTCTCTGATCTGGTGACAGAGGAGACAGAAGACTGCAAAACCATTCACCCCACCAAGAAGAAAAGGATGTTGTTAGTTACCTCCATGCTTGAGTGAAAATGGATAGAGTGTAACAACAGGATCTCAGTTATTTAACTCTTAGCATTCCACAATTAAAAAGGGTAGATTTACACATCAGTCTCCTATTTTGACATATTTATTTGCTTCACTGTGTTTCCCCCCTTAATTAAATCCAAACAAATGGTGACCATATAAACTTAGCTTGTTATTTCTGTTTGGTCTTTGCATCTGTTAAAACATCTTCATTATGTTGTATGCTAATTTGCTGTTCACCTCTGCCTATATATATGGACTGTTAACTTTCATTCCAATGTATCTGAGGAAGTGTGCATGCAAACGAAAGCTCATACCTTGAATAAAGCTATGTTGGTCTTAAAGGTGCCACTGGACTCAAACTTTGCTATATTCACGGTTATCTTTGTTGTTACCTGCCTGATTGAGATCTGCTCTCAGCGTTCTGCTGCCAAAGATAGGACCCTTCTGGGCAGAAGAAACCCTTCCCAAATGAAGAGCTTTCAAGAACAGACTGTCCCATTCCTACAGATTATAAACCTTAGCAGAGATGTCATAGAACGGATCACTTATGGGACATTTCAGGCCTGGCATGGCACACAATTTTTGTTCAAGGTGGATCTCAGACACAACTGTACAAAATGAGCTTTACTGTTTTTGCAACCGGAGTCATAAACAGCAAACCCTCATCCCACAATAAGCCTTGTTCCACAGGAAGGTTGCTACTGCAAAAGTTGTCATGTGATTTGACAACAGCTGCTAGAAATCTTGCCACACGCAGAGCAGTTTGTTTGTCTTCATCTCTAAGTAACCAGGATGATTTTGCTTCTGGAGAGAGGAAGTCCTGATTAAATAAAGGGGAGATTAGTTCATCTCTTAGAGCTCCTCAGCCTTTTGGCTTAGATCAAGTGTAGTATCTGCCCAAGGGTTAGAGAAGTCCACAGACAAGGCCACAAAAAGGTCTGTAGATACTTCCCTCATGAAGAAAAGTTCTGAGAGAAAATTGGCCTTCCAAGAATGTATCCAATATGACCACAGCAAGCTTAAGGAAACTGGAGAAGCCTTCAGACATGATAGCAAGCCAGGGAATTCCAGAATATGGATATGGAAAGAATCTGCTATTGGCTATTTTGGCAACCATCATCATCATGATTATTATTGCTGTTATCTGCCTGACTGAGATCTGCTGTAAGAATTCTGCAGCCAAAGGTAGGTCCTTTCTGTGCAGAAGGAAGAAACCCTTCCTAGATTTAGAGCATTTCAGAGTGGTATCTCTGTTGATGGATAAGCCACTTTGGCTCAAAGACATGTATCAGAATCAGGATGAAATACAGAAGAAATGGCAGACAAATTGCATGATGAAGTGTCCTTGGAGGAGGTGAATATAGTCAGCTGAGGCAATGCAAGACCATCCTTACCTGAACCCCTTTGAAGAAAATCAAACCCCTTTGAAGAACTGCCACCTGCCCCCACTGCCAGACCTCCTTCTCCTCCACCACCACCATCACCTTCTACTCCTTCTCAAAAGCCCAGTGTGAAAAAGGGTTCAGACACAGAAGGGGGACCTTCTGAGGACAACAGTTCAAAAGCAGCATCTTTAGCAACAGATGAAGGAAGAGATGATGAAGACCAAGAAGGCTCTGCTGAGAAATCTGAAAACCCCACTACAACAGAGGCTACGAGTAAGGCACCAGAAAGTGGGGAAGGGGAAGACAAAGAGGAAGATGAATTATCAATCTGGTTTTATAAATATTTATGCATATTATCTGGAATCAAGTTTTGCTCTTTTTTATACTGAATATTATTAAAAACCTAACTCTGAAATATAAAAACCCCTAACATAATAGATGCTTTGAATTGGATTTGTCCCAAATTCTGCAACCATGTTTCTGTCGGTAGAAGCAATCATCAACTGGCAAGAATGTTCCTGACAGCTGAGCCTTCATTGTGAAATGAGTGAACACATGGAGTATGAGCTTCTTGTTGACTAGTCTCCATCTCATTTTTATTTATTTTAGTAAGGTTTAGCGTTCGAGTTACCTAGAAATGCCATGAGCTTTACTGTGCAACTGTGATCAAAACTAGATATTTTTACAGTCCAGCCCTAGGCAGACTATTCTATACAAACTGGATTGGAATCCAGACAGTTATTCACTCAGTCTGCTCCAGATGCCCTGCTTATCACATCCCTGGTCTTTTGTTCAGCCAAGTCCCATAATCCCCATAGCTCAGTGTTTTTGGTGGACGAAGAGACCACTGCTTCCTTTCTCTCCAGAAGAAAAGATGGTTGGATCCATCCCATCAGTTGCTTAGGCTGGGGCAATGCTGCATAGGACTATAGCATTAATTATTCAACACTGTTAAAAGTTGTAAAATATGCATTTACTGTGCATCAAGTAGTACAGTAGAGTATGGAAGGAAATAATTCCAGATGGTAGCTATATTAGGTCTATTCCAGCAAAAACAAACAGGAATCTGGGGGCACTTTAACGTAAATTTTATTTCACCTGAACTTTTTGTAGACTAGAGCCAGTTTGGTGTAGTGGTTAAGTGTGCAGACTCTAATCTGGGAGAACCGGGTTTGATTCCCCACTCCTCCACTTGCACCTGGCTGGATGACCTTGGGCAAGCCGTAGTTCTGATAAGGGCTGTTCTTGAAAAATGAGCAGTTTCTGTCAAGAGCTCTCTCAGCCCCACCTACCTCACAGGGTGTCTGTTGTGGGGAGGGGAAGGGAAAGGAGCTTATAAGCCGCTCTGAGACACCTTTGGGTAGTGAAGGGCTCAGTATAAATCCAATCTCCTTTTCTTCTTCTTCTTGTCCCTGGTGTATGTGTGGGAAAATAAGGATTTCTGACCATACCTGTACATCAATGGTTTAAAAGTACAATGGATTTCTGCTATCTCCATCTTTATAACCTGAGTTTCATCATAATGATTTGGATGTAGAACTGAGCTAGGCACAGCTGGTATCTTTGAAGATCTGCATCTACTACAGTACAATCACCCCTCCAGAGTTATAAGCAAATGACAAGTAGCTGCTTGTTAATGACAACTGACTATTTTGCCATTAAAATTTCTAATAATGTATGACAAAAAAGTCAAACATAGTTTATTGAAAAATAGCAAAGTTGTTACTATTATCTATAAGCACAGGAATATAAAATCAATACAATGAAATTAATGCTTGAGCATCTAGTAATTACAAGATCTCCACTCAGCACTGTACCAAAATTCAGAACCGGGAAGGGAATGTTTCCAAACTAAACTATCCTACCTCAGAAAATGAAAACAATTGTGATATGGAAAAACAAGTCCCAGATACCTTTTAGCAACTGGAAGATGCTGGAACTCCATTTTATATATCTCCCAGCAGCAATGAACACTTGATAGGCCAAACCTTCTGATGGTTCCTCTCTGCAAATTGGTAATATTGGCAACTGCCTGCTCACATGCATTCTCCGTGATGGCTCCCACCTTGTGGAATGGCCTGCCGGAGGTCAGGAAGGTTCCCACGGTACAATGAATCACTCCATAGAATATGCAAAACAGAACTGTTCAGGAAGGCATTCTTACAATGGAATTCAGACTGCAGAGGGACAGAGTGGTCCAGAAGGGTACTTCCATTTGAGAGTAGAGAAGGGGTACTGCATTGTGTTGTACCTTTGCAATCCCACATTCTGCATTTCTTGCACTATGCCAGCCTGGGCAGTTTGCTATTCATATTGTCATTTAATTTTTTATTTATTGTTCATTGGATGTCTTATACTGTATGTTACCTTTTTCTGTACTTGGTAATCCACCTTGAGTCTTACTAAGAAAGACAGGCTATAAATAAGATAAAGAAAGAGATAAATGATGAGATACGGATGTTGCTGCAATGTTTTACACTAGCCTTCTCTGACACTTGTCCAGCAATTTACAAGGTTATATTCTGGGAGGAGGAGTGATAAGCAATAGCTAGTAGGACACTTGCTTCCACTTGGTCTTCTCAAACTTTTCCGAAGAACTTTGTTGAAACTTGGGGGGGGAGATTATGTGTCATGTTAAGACAAATACTATTTTCCACAGCTCTTGTCACACTTGATTGCAAAGAAGGTATGTAAGCACAACACTGATTCAATACAGAAAGTTTAATTTGCAATACAGTGAAGTCCATTCTGAGATTCTATGCAAGATTTTCAAAAGACCACTGACAAAAAAAGTCTGATTTCATTATCTTTTTTTAAAAATCTTTTGACTGAATTTAGCACCTCTAATTTTTTTAAAATTCAAGTGCTATATTCATCCTGTAAACTATAAAAAGCAAAAATGTAAAACTACATTCAATAATGTGAAAGGAGTAAAAGAAAGCTGCAGCAGGGAGGGGTCTAAAAATATAAAGAAGACAGGATTTTAAAATCTTACTGCAAGAGTATTAACTGTAATAAAAAGAGAAGATATTAAAACCAGCAATTTATTAGGTGCCAATATGTAATAGAATCCATAAGACAAGCAAAAAATGAGGTTAAAGAGAAAAGATTTGTTTCTAGGAAAGAGCTTCCTGACCGACACTACAAAGCAGTGCAAACGGTGTCTGTGTGGTCCCCCTTGCTAATAAATCAACTGTCAAAGGTTGATCTGCAATTAATAAGCAGCCAAAGCTTTTTCCAAGGATTTGTAATACTCTGTCAGTACAGTCCATGCTTTAGGAGCCATGAAACCTTCTGGAGGATTTTGCCCTTCTCTAGCCAGTTTGCGCATGCGGGTTCCCGAAATAAATTCAAAATCTTCATGGCTGAAAAGAAAAAAGAAAGACTATATTAGGAAGAGGATTTAACAATCAACTCCATTCATGTCTTTGTCCTAGAAGTGCTCCTGAAGTGAGTCACAAGTCAGAACGCAGATATTTAGACAAGGGGATCACCCCCATCTCCCATGTAGTGAGAAAGCACTTTTCCAACTACACACAGTGAAATATGGTATCAACCATCACCACCTCTACTGAACATACATGAAGGTGCCTTATACTGGATCAGACCTTTGGTCCATCAAGTTAAGTACTTGGTATGCAGACTGGCAGTGGTTCTTCAGGGTCTTGGACAGAATTTTTTCCCCTTACCTGCCACAGTTATATGTTGCGTCCAAGGAACTAACAGGCCAATAATCCCAAAGTCTGCTTCAGGAAAATTGTTTGAAAGCTTTATTAAAAAGTAGAATTATTACAGAACAACCCTCGCTAAGAAAGAATCAGCATGCTTTCTGTAAAGAGAAGTTCTGCCTCATCAATGTATTAGAATTAAGAATATCAGACATGTACATAGGTTGACGGTAACATACGTTTTACATTTAGACTTTCAGAAACTTTGATATTACAATTTCAGGTGGGTAGCTGTGTTGGTCTGAAGCTGTAGAACAATGTTTGAGTCCAGTGGCACCTTTAAGACCAGCAAAATTTTATTCAAGGTATAAGCTTTCGTGTGCAAGCACGCTTCCTCACATACAGAGGTGTGTTTTTTTAAAAAAAATGTATTCAGAAAAGAATAGGAAAGGTGGCTCATGTGAGCAGGTCAGCATTGTGTCCACAGGCAACATGATGCCTACCAAGTGGGTAGTGCCAGCAGGACTTTTGACTGGCTAGCTGTGCAGGTTTTTAAAAAATCTCCAGCAGCAGCTACCACCACAACACTAGGATCTTTACTATGTGACTGAAGGTAAGCTGCGTGCATGCAAGAAAATATTTTTAAACAATGTGTTCATTTTAAAAGGCTGGCAAGCAATCTAAGCGGTGGAGTCTCCCAAGTATGTGTTTTAGGATCAGCCGTATTTAACTACAGCTGCTTTGAAAAGAGCATCGGCAGCCGCGGGATAAGCCTATGGGTGCCACGTTTAGTCTGGCTCTTAGTCTTGCACATATTAAGGGTAGATTTTCTCCAGCAAGGAAAATTTCTTCAAGCACTTATGAAAGCACCCAAGTGGTGAGACAGAAGGGACACAACCAGAAATCCAACCACCTACTGAAAGGTAGGAGCTGCGGTGGCTCAAGTGGTTAAGACGCTGAACTGCAGGCTGTGGAAGGTCAGTAGTTCAGCAGTTCAACACCCGGGTTGCCACATGACGGAGTGAGCTCCCCCCAGCTCCTGCCAACCTAGCAGTTCGAAAGCAAGAAATTGCAAGTAGATAAATAGGTACCACTTCGGTGGGAAGGTAACAGTGTTCCGTGCACCTTGGTGTTTAGTCATGCCGGCCACATGACCACGGAAATGTCTTCGGACAGCGCTGGCCCTTTGGCTTTGAAACGGAGATGAGCACCACAACCCTAGAGTCGGACTCGACTGGCTTTCAAGCAAGGGAACCTTTACCTTTACTGAAAGGTAACCATGAGGTAGAACAATGTACCTAGCTTGAATTTGATTAAACATTAAGCATGGTACTTTTTTCAAAAAGGTGTTAAGAGTACAGCAACACAAAGACAAGAATTACTAAAAACTCTGAAGAGACAAGAGATTTATTGTTTTATTAAATACAGCATTTTCACTTAGTTTAATGAATTCATAACATTTATTTGTTACTCATTGCCTGCTGGTTTGTTTGAACCGTAAGCCAAAGGCTGACCTCAGTTGGATACAACTCAGGGGAGAAGGGGGGAAATGGAAGACAAATGTAGGCAAGGCATCTTTTCTTCTTTTGCATTATTGTTATGCTCTTAGTAAATAAATAACTTTACTCTTTGCATATTATGTGCAATAGGTTAGCAGTGGTACCCTGCACCCCATTTAGAGAGCCAGCGTGGTATAGTGGTTAAGAGCGGCATTCTCTAATCTGGAGAACTGGGTTTGATTCCCCACTCCTCCTCCACATGAAGCTAGCTGGGTGACCTTGGGCCAGTCACAGTTCTCTCAGAACTCTCTCAGCCCTACCTACCTTACAGGGAGTCTGTTGTGGGAGAGGAAGGGTAGAGAAAAGCAGGGTACAAAACCCAGTTCTTCCACTTGGGTACATCATTTCACTGCCAAGTATAATTGCCTTACACGCAATTCTAATTTGGATTATTCCCCCACGTTTTTGGGTTTTTTTGCATGTTGGCTTGTCTTAATCTTATCTTAGCCTCTTCTTTTATTTTTTTTTATTTATTCTTCACACTTCTACCCTGCCCTCCCAGCTGAAGCCAGCTCAGGGCGGCTTACATAAAATCGGCACATGGTTACAATAAACGATTAAAACATTTAAAACAGTGCTAAAACCAATTAACAATAGCATAGGTGCTAGTATTGTTGGTATTAAAACAGCGATGGCTACCATATCAGCTCTCTTCCCATATCCGGCTTGTAGATCTTCCTCGAATATCTTGCAGGTGGGCTGGCACGGGCGGTTATTACGATTTCCGAAGGCAACAGGCTTCCTATCCTAGTTGTTGGTGGTGGCAGCTCCAAAAGCCTGGCGGAAGAGCTCCGTTTTACAGGCCATGCAAGACTGTGAAAGGTTCTGCAGGGCCCTGATTTCCTCTGGGAGCTCATTCCACCAGGATGGAGCCACCACCGAGAAAGCCCTAGCCCTGGTTTTCAACAGCCTGGCCTCCTTAAGACTCAGGAGGACCAAACGGTTCTGAGCCCCTGAACGCAGTGCTCTCTGGGGAATACGTGGGGAAAGGTGGTCCCTCAGGTATGTAGGCCCCTGACTATAAAGGGCTTTAAAGGTAAGAACCAGCACCTTGAAACAAATTCGGTATGCTGTCGGCAGCCAGTGGAATGCCTTTAGCACAGGCTGGATGTGCTCCCGGATTGGGAGTCCCATCAACAGTCTGGCCGCAGCATTTTGCACCAGCTGCAACTTCCGGATTTGCACCAAGGGCAGCCCCATGTACAGAGCATTACATTCTTTCATTTCTCTGCTTGTTTTATTTTTTTCAGCCATAAATTTAACCATGTCACTTCTTTATTGCTTTTTCTTTATTGGTTACCTCAACCCTTCTATGTTGAGTCCCAAGATTTATTTTAGATGCATCCATTCCCGAGGTTCCATCATATCTTCATTTTTCCTTTTTTCTCCTTCATTCTCTCTCTCTCTCTGTTCCTGAGGTCCTTTTTTGTAGATTTCCATCTCATTCTCTTTACAACCTAGTTATATCAAGGGTGGACTGGCCCCTTAGCTTATGGGGAAAGCGCCCAAAACACCCTCTGTCCTAGAGGGCCTCTGAAGGCCAGTAACAAGCTAAGCCGAGTGGCTCTTATGGTGCTGAGAGCTCTTCAGGGGCCACTCAGATCAGACGTAGACTGTGGCAACAATGACAGTGATGGTCAAGCTTATACTTGTTGTCCTTGTTGGGCTGAGCCAAGCAGCTCCTGCCACACAGACAACAGCACAGGGGCCACTTGGTTCAGCTTGTTCCTGGCCTTCAGTGCTCCTCCAGGAGAGGGTAATCTGGGAACTTTCCTAGAAAGTTAGGGGGGTATTCTGCTCCTGCTGTCTATTGACACCCAGTCCATTCAATTCCTTCCAACTGTTATCAGACATCATAAAATGCATTTGTCTCAGCTAGCGTATAGTCGATTTTACATTCAGTCTCCTCCCCACTGCTTTTATTTAGTATTACCTACTAAGACTGTAAGCTCTTGGGCAGGGCTGTCATGTCTAACATTGTTCTGTACAATGGCAGGTTGTTATGGTGGTGGTGGGAAGCGCCATCAAGTCACAGCCGACCTATGGTGGCCCTTTGGGGTTTTCAAGTCAAGAGATGTTAAGAGGTGGTTTGTCATTGCCTGCCTCGGTGTCGCAACCTTGGCTGGTCTCCCATCCAACAACTTACCAGGACTGACCCTGCTTAGCCTCCAAGATCTGACAAGGCTGGGCTAGAGCCATCCAGGTCACGGCTGGCAAGGTGTTATAGGTGAATTATATTAGCAACTCTTACAACTGTGTCAGTATTAAAAAGCCTGTCTGGAAAAACAACAACAGATGCATTTCTTTTTGACACCACGAGCACCACAACTTAAATAGAAACATTACTCACTATGTTATTTTTAATAAAATTACACCAATCTGAATAAAAGCTTTTAATCAATGAGTGTAGAAAAGCAGCTTAAGCAGAAACATTACTCACTTTGTTATTTTTAATAAAATTACACCAATCTGAATAAAGGCTGTTTTATTCAATGAGTGTAGAAAAACAGCTTATGTATGAATTATTAATCTGCTGTATGACAGAATCACACGTTGCCCGTTTCAGTCAATTAAAACTCACAATTCTCCAAAAGGGCCCTGGGAAGAATAAAAATTACTATATCTGTTCAGAAACAGCCAAAACGCAATCTAATAATTTGTAGTAATACGAGAGTTTGCTTTCCATTTACTCTGTGATTTATGTACTTTAATTTTTAGCAGAAACCATGCTAAGTGAATGACAGAAGGACATTGTCCATCCACAGAACTAGGATTAAACAGCACTCTTTGAAACATACACACACCAGAAATTAATCAAGCAGCACAAACTACTGCCAAACTACTACTTTTCTCAAATGTTTCTTTATACTATGAAAGGACAATTGCATAGTGTTCAGTAGTTCCCATTAGCACTAAATCTGAATCACAGGAGAATCAGTAGATGCATCAGTATCCTGTTTTATAGCACAAACTACCTTCAGATATGCCAAGCTACAACTGGATACAGATAGTCATAATGCAAATCCACAAGTCATGAACAAGCTGGTGTTAGTTAGGACAGCTTGCTATGGTGGGTATCTCTGATGTTGGATCCTACCAGCTTTCTGGGGGCAAAAGGGGGCAGGGAGTCTTTTTGTGTACCTGAAAAGGCAATGCCAGGTATTGTGGGACCCATATGGACAAAAAGCCCAGCAGAACAGATGCAATGTGGACTGGAATTGGGAAAGCCACTTCCCTCATGCACATGGACAAAGTGGTAGGATCTGACCTGCTGTTACTTCACAACAGAAATAAAAATACTGGCCAACCCTTGTTTTCAGCTTTATTCAGGACAGGTTATTAAAAAGGCAGCTCAGATATCAAAATGTCAAATGAAAGCTACATTATAAGATGAGGGGAAACTGTACCATCATGACCAGAACATGCCACTTGTCCTATTCCATTGAGTTTCTGGACCTATGTAGAGATTATTCTTTCTCAGTGGGCATTTGAAGAGGCTTGATGATGGTGACCCACGGGCTAACTAGAGGATGCTCTGGGTTTTGATCTTGGCTTTAAGTACAGCAGTTTCTCTTGGTGTTGCTTTTTTACTTTCAGCTGTTTTTTCTCCTGAAGTTTGGCTCGTTGGGTTTGGGGGGAGGGGGGTTAAAACATGTTTGTTATAAATTGTTGGCTTACGATGAAGTCCTTAAAATATTTATTTATTTATAATTCGATTTATATCCCGCCCTCCCCTAAGGCTCAGGGCAGCTAACAATTGGGGCAAAAGCCATATTTAAAACAATTAAAAACAGAATAAAAACATAACAATAATACAACAAAGTGCTGGTGCTCTGATGTTCCCAGTTCCAAGATGGGTTCCGGTAGGGTGGATCCGGACCGACGACGTAAGTTCCAAAAAGGCAGATAACCAGTCTTCTTCCCAGGGCCCGCTTGCACCCTGATGGTATCTCCACCAATTTTGGCGGCGGTGCATTGGTGGAACAGTAGTGGCGGCGGCTCCTACTCGAAAGCCTGGCGGAAGAGCTCCGTCTTACAGGCCCTGCGGAACTGCGCAAGATCCCACAGGGCCCAGATCTCCTCTGTGAGCTCATTCCACCAGGTAGGAGCCGCCACCGAAAAGGCCCTGGCCCTAGTCTCGGCGAATTTGACGTCCTTGAGGCCTGGGGTAGCCAAAAGATGTTGGCCCCTGACCGTAGTGCCCTTGGGGGAACATATGGGGAAAGGCGGTCCCTTAGGTATGCCGGACCCTGACCATAAAGGTCTTTAAAGGTAAGAACCAGCACTTTGTATCCAGTACGCTATTGGCAGCCAATGCAGCGCGTTCAGCACAGGCCAGATGTGGTCCCACCTAGGGAGACCCATCAACAGCCTGGCTGCTGCATTCTGCACTAGCTGCAGCTTCCAGATTTGCAACAAACGCAGCCCCAAGTAGAGAGCGTTACAGTAGTCCAGCCTCGAGGTGACTGTCACATGGATCACTGTAGCCAGGTCATCACGGTCAAGGAATGGAACCAACTGCCGTGCCAGCTGAAGATGATAAAAGGCCGACTTGGCAGTGGCTGCTACCTAGGCCTCCATCATTAACAAGGAGTCCAGGAGCACTCCCAAACTCCTAACCTCCGGCACCAAAGGCGCCCCATCGAAGGTCGGGAGAGGGAGTCCCAACCCTGAACCGCCCCGACCTAGGCCCAGGACCTCCGTCTTCGCCGGGTTTAGTTTCAGTCGACTCAATCTGAGCCAACCAGCCATGGCTTGCAATGCCCGTTGAAGTTCATCTGGGTCGGAGTTCGACCAGCCACCCAGCATCAAATAGAGCTGAGTGTCATTCGCATATTGATGACACCCAAGCCCATACCTCCGGGCAATCTGGGCAAGGGGGCGCATGTAGATGTTAAACAACATCGGGGACAGCACTGCCCCCTGAGGCACCCCACAATCAAGAGGGTGCCTCTGGGACCACTGCTCCTCTATCGCCACCCTTTGTCCCTGACCTTGGAGAAAAGAGGCAAACCATTGAAGGATCAGCCCCTGAATCCCCGCGTCAGCGAGGCGGTGGGCCAGCAACTGGTGGTCGACCGTATCAAATGCGGCCGACAGATCGAGCAACAACAGTGCCGCCACACCACCTCGATCCAGATGCCTTCGGAGGTCGTCAGTCAGGGCGACCAGTGCCGTCTCCGTCCCATGACCCGGGTGAAAGCCGGACTGGAAGGGGTCTAAGACTGAAGCATCCTCCAGAAAACTCTGTAGCTGTATCGCCACTGCCCTCTCAATAAGTTTGCCCAAATAGGGCAAATTGGACACCGGCCGATAGTTGGCCAATTGACAGTATCCTTGAAAGGCAGAGTTTAAAAAAATGAAAGTGGAACCCTACCTTTTTTGAATTACAAATCAATCAAATCGATTGACTGAACTTGATTCTAAGGTGATTTCAACAATTTATAACCTTATGCTGGTCAATGGTATTGTGTGCTAAGCATTCTTGTGATTACACCACTGATCCACTAAAATATTTGTATTTGTAACTGACTTGGCCTCTTTCTCCTGAGAACATAGTTTTTCATCCTACTTAATGGAAGAGTTACATGGAACTCAAGAATCCCGAATTCTAACTGGACTGGATTCAATAAAAAGCAATTTCTTGCAGATGACACATGAGTCCACCACTAGATATCTCACAGCTGAACATGCAAAATGCTTCCATCAAACTGTACTGTGTTTCAGGTGATATGAAAGTTCTGACCTTGTTACATAATCAGTGATTGCTGACTCACACATGCAAGTCATTACTTCTCATTGTAGCCAACACATAAAGAGCATGTGTATGTTAACCAGCTTTATTCTCTGGTACCGACAAGACAACAATTGTCTATACTTCAGATCAACATACGACAGAAAAGTAGTTGCTAGTACTAGACAGACATTGGGTGGTATGAAAATACATCAGATTCTGTCAAGCTGCAAAATTATTAGCTTTCACAAAGCCTTTTCTAGCCTTTTACAAGACATATTTCCTTTCTTAACAATGTTCAGTCTCAGAAAGCACCCTTTGGCTAAGTGTTACAGTAGCCTTCCAATAAAGACTTATGAATGTGTACAATTCCAAAACAATATGGCAATACAATGTGCCAAGTCCTGCCTTGCAGCACTGCACACCCCCACATGGCTAGATACATGGTACTTTCCCCCTTCTTTTTAAAAGGCCAAATGAAACAGATGGTCTTTCATCGTAACCACTGTGGATGAGTGGCCAAGCTTCATGCATTTGCTGGCAGATTTTCATTACAATTAACATTTCAAGACTTCTTTACCCATCACACTGTATTTTTTTAAAAGTTCAATTGTCTGGAATATTAGGGTAGAATACTTTTTGCAAAAAAAAAGAAAAGGGAAAAAGGAAAAACAATAATTCACATACAAAATCTAGAAAGATGCTGGCATCCCAGGCCTGGGACAGAAGACATATTTTATCAGCGTTATTCATAAAAATACAATGCTATTCATAAAAATATAAAAGGTGGATCCACTGAGGACTCTCAGGACAGGAAAAATCCAATCCTTTCCATCAGCCCACACTTCCCTACCCCCTGGCTCACCCCAACCTTCCCACTCCCTCCACACCCTGCCCTGCAGCTACTCTTTGCTCCTTCCTCAGCTATTTCTGAACCTTTAAAAAAATGTCTGGTTCTGTGGGATTCATGACCATGATCTTGCAAGTTGTGATGCGTGTGCAGGTACACATTTCACTTCTGTTCCCCCAGGCTTGTAGAAATATCTCCCCTTCCTACACATGGCCCCATTGTGTGGATTTTTTGTATATTTATGCCAAAGCCAAGTTGAGAATTAGACATATGATGAAGTGGCCATATATGATCCTGGAATACATGAAAAAGGGTGTAAAGAGCCAATGTGAAAACAGGAGGAGCGTGAGCAAAGATGGTGGCCCCATGCCCCTATGCATATGCACCCTATATGGTCCTCACAGTGCTCCACCCCTACAAAAACCATTTCTGATCAAAAGGATGGAGCCTACAAAGCATACCGTCTGTATATTCACAAGCACTGTGCTCACATGGGGCAAATAGGTGGGGGCAAGGCTCTCCGCTTCTGTGTCTCCCACTACACAGTTGCCACATGCATAGGACTGAGTCTGATAGTTGATTCATTGATCTCAGTATCATCTCCTCTGACATACAGTGGCTCCCAAGGCCACAGATATTGAAAGGTTTTCCTAATCCCCAGCATTGCTAGAGACTGAACTAGGATCTTCTACAACCAAAGCACATGACCGACTTCCGGTTTGCGGATTGGCGATGGCGGTCGCTCTCCCCAGCTTGCGGGGAGGCGATTAGCACACCAGCGCCACGGAGGGATGCTGCCTCAAGTGGCATCCCCACGGAGCCCTTGCGATGGGTTCCAGGCCAGAAGACGTCTGAGGGTTAGCCTCTTCGATGGCTTGACGCCCGAGAATAGAGGCTTCCCTCCGCCCTGATGGTCCTACCGCTGAGTGACCTTCAGGTACAAGCTAACTCAACCAGGACAAGCGCAGGAGATCGAGTGGAACAATGAATAAGAAAGTGAGGTCTGAGATATGACCAACAATGAACGTGAGTTCGAACTAAATGGACTATTTTGATAAAACGGAGTACTGCCCCCGTGGGAAAAGCAGAGCGCAAGGAGGGATGCCTCTTAAGCGCATGGACAGATCAATGCAGTGAAGGGGGTAGGGGGAAAGTATTTGGATGGGAGAGCTCCAGAGAATACCAGGGTCAGGAGGCAGCATCAGGCTATCAAGTCATTTCTTTTAATGCCCTCCATGCCCCAGTAGGAGTCGCCAGAGGTTGCCATGACTTCAAATTTTCTGTAGAAACATAGGCATAACCTGCTTTCTGTAGAGAGAAATGGAATAATAAAAGCCTACAAATCTGTGCTGTCCTGACTTTTGACTAAGTGGGGGAAAAGGACAGACCAATTAAAACCTCATATCCTCATGAAGCGCCAAGCTGGGTGACACTCAGATGGGCCGGTGTGCCGTCCCTTTGAAGGGAGGATTTAAAGTGCAGTTCCCTGGGCACCTTTTTTGCCTGAGAATGTTTCACCCAACATCTGTGCTGCATGCAGCAGACGCCACACCAAATGGGAGTTCTGCTTTCACGTGCAGCCAACCATCTTCCTTCCACTCCAGCAACAGTAAGCACGTCTCTACAGAATAATTAAGAATTGCCTGCTTTCCCACCGCTGTCTCAGCGACAAATTCCAGAGTGCAAGCAAAATAATAATACCACACTGCTGAGCTGACAAATCAAGCTAGAGAGACTCGTACAGTTACAAACCAGAGTGGGGTTGTTGGGTCCCCCCTGGCCATCGGTGGGGGATGGAAAGCCTAGGGTTGCCAGATCCAGGTTGGGAAAGTCTTGGAGATCTGGGAATGCAGTCTGGAGAGGACAGGAACCACAGTGGGGTGCAATGCCAAAGAGCCCAAAGCATCCATTTCCTTCCAGGGGAACTGATCATCGCTGCAGTCTGGGGATGAGCTGTAATTCCCGGGGATCCCCAGGTCCCACCTGGAGGCTGGCATCCCTGAGTTAGCAGAGAGCCATTCCTCTGGCCCCAGCAGGAGTTTAGACTCTTTAACAGCAGCACTCTTTAACAGCAGCACTCTTTAACAGCAGCTCGAACCTGAATCTTTTCCCCCTCTTTTACCAGCTGTAATTCCCGGGGATCCCCAGGTCCCACCTGGAGGCTGGCATCCCTGAGTTAGCAGAGAGCCATTCCTCTGGCCCCAGCAGGAGTTTGGACTCTTTAACAGCAGCACTCTGTTCAACTCAGCAAGCAGCTTTCGAACCTGAATCTTTCCCCCCTCTTTTACCACAGCCTTCTGTTTATAACACTGTCCCCACATTTTAGGCTTATTTTCCCAAACTAAGCCCCTTGGTACTTCCTGTCCTTGTTATCTGGCTTTCCTAAATGTCATAAGACCTTCCTTCTTCAAGCATAATTGCTTCAGAATGGTATTTTCAGTAGGGGTTTCAGAACTTCACCCACCTATCAGAGACTACCTCAGCTGCTTGACATTTTTTAGAAAGGCCTTAGAGGCTCAGCTTACTTCTGAATCAGAGATGGAGTAGAAATCCCAGGCCATCAATAGGCTCCAGTTATCTCCCCCCCCCCCATCTCTCGCATGTTTCCAAGGTGATTGACTAGGCAGGAAAAAGCTTTTAATGTTGACAGCATAACCTTCAAACTAAGCACGCAACTGAAATCATGCAGTGGCCTGAATTATGGACATCACTCTAAAGAACAATCTTCTGATTGGATCAAAAAATATTTAGCAAAGCAAGATTATGAAAATCAATTCTCTAAATTGTGTCTATTATGATCTCCATCACATTGTGGGGCAAGACTCCCTATTTCACTGTCACAACTACCACCTCAAGTAACACCTCATGGGTTGCTCGAGACCAATTCCACACAGGTGTATCACTGTAACATGCCAGGGAGGCAGTTGGGTAAGGCCTTGTGCAGACTACAAGAAACAGGTATATGTGCACTAAGTAAAATAAACTAAAGGAAAATTACTAACTGTACACTAGCAATCCATGGCATATCTGGTCTTTGTTAGCTGCAGGATGCCCCTGTACCTGGTGCACCTGCAACCCTCTTTAGCATTATTCCCCTCTGTCATCCTTCATGGCAAACACACATCAAAGTGTGCTCCAAACACAGACCACTAAAGCATACTCAACAACAGACTCTCAGAGAAAGGAACAGCTCCCCTTTTCAGACCCCATCCTACATGTGCTCCAGGGCCTTCAATCCATCTGGGCTGCTGGGTCTTGGGCTGAAGCCCACCAGACCTGGCCCTTCCAAACAAGAGGTGTTAACACATCAAAGGATTAGAGTGTTTCCCTCTCAGTTAGGAAAGGATGCTTTCTACACAGCTGCAAAGAGCACCTTCTTCCCCTCTCCCCAGCCACAGAGACACCAGGGTTCCTTTCCATCACCATAACTGCTACAACCTCTCTTGCCCCCCCTGCCTCTCAATCCATCACACTGTCAAATCATGCAATGTGATTTGGTGTTCCAGGAGACCTAGTCTAGCAGCTTTGAATGGCTAGTCAAACTAACCTTCCTCCACAACCTACATAAAAAGTAAGCGTATAAGACCACTCATATGAATGGCCAACTGTCCATTCTGCAGATTTTGAAACTGTGTTGTATTATTATAGACTTTGGGCGGGTCAAACAAACAACATCTCCACTCCCAAGATACATGAAAGCTGTGCTCCACTTACAAACCTGATACAGAAGCATTAAATTCTCATTCAGCACTCTAGTCAAACTAACCTTCCTCCACAACCTACATAAAAAGTAAGCGTATAAGACCACTCATATGAATGGCCAACTGTCCATACCACTTGAGCCACCACAGCTCCTGATACAGAAACATTAAATTCTCATTCAGCACTCTAGACGAGAAGATCAGTTATACCAGGTTATAAGGTAGGATATTTTTATGGAAGGCCTACAGAAAGGTATGTATTTGTTACAGATGGAAAAATCTCTGTAATCAAAGCACACTATGTATTCAGAAACTTGTCAGACCACATGATGGTATCAAATGTAGCCTGTCAAACTAAATCTTCATATAAACGAGCTGAAAACAAAAACAGCAAAATGATCTACATTAACATGGCAAGCAGTGCAGTAATAATTTTGTATTAGAGATGCAGGAACACTCTTTGGTGCCATTCCAAGGCCACCCAAGTTGGCAAAACAACTCAGAGCAGTAGAGATCCAAGCTGAGTTTGGGATTTTTAATTTAAGATGCAAAGACACACTTAAAAAAAACCCTCTACTAAATGGTAAATCAGGCACTGCAGGTTTCCAGATTAGAATTTACCATGGGCCCTGAGAAGTAGGAACATACTTGAAAGTGAAGTAATAAGTGCAGAGACATACTGGCGTAGAAATTCAAATCCCATACCCAAAAAATTATGTCAGACGTTCATCACTTTCTAAAACCGAAAAATAACTTACTGTTCCGAGTCATAGTAATCCATGCATTTCTTTTTCTTGTTATAAGCTGCCACTCTAAAGGGTACAATTTCCAACGTTATCAGGCCTGGCGCCATAGTCAGCACTTTGGCACCATGGGTTGGATCATAGAGATCTTTTCCAGTCTCGGGATGCGGCATGCCGGCAGGATCTCGGCCCACAATGTAGAAGTTTGCTCCAGCTACCATTCGTGACCTACAATGCCACTGAACCTAGAATAAGATTTGAGAAGCAATGTTAGCAGAAGAGAGAAAGGCACAGTCAGGGAAAAAGGCAAAATCCCATTGTTTTCTACAACTCAGGGTCATATAACCATCAGAAGCAGAGCTACTGTGGTCATCATCTTGTTTACCAGTATGTGTATAGTAGTTCAGTAAATAATAATAATAATAATATACTTTATTGTCATTGTACATAGTACAACGAAATTAAAGGTGCAATCATTCGGTGACCTACAGCCATACTCATACACTCACACAACCATTCACAACCATCCCATAACTCCCTTAAGGTTCACATTGCAACTTAAACCACCAATGTCACCCAAATTCCAATTTCATACATCATTTAAAGCAATAATAGCTCTCGAATAAAAACTATTTTTTAATCTGTTTGTCCTTGTTTTAATTGTCCTATATCTTCTACCCGAAGGCAGCAGTTCAAACAGGGAGTATTCAGGGTGTGACAAATCCTGCAGAATGTTCTTTGCTTTTTCCAAGCATCGAGAACTATACAATTCCTCCAGGAACGGGAGAGGAGTAACTCAAACAAAAACAGACCCATGACCCAGACACATGTGGCTTGAGCCTGCAGTTGCACAAAGATAATTCTGCATGGCAATTGGAAGAGCACACTCACCAAAACAACAGGGTGCCACTTAACATTCAGGTAGTTCTTGCCAGGAGTATGAAGGATTTCAGTAGCATTCAGAACCATGGTCCCCAATATGGTACCCATGGAAACCATGAAGCCCACTGCTTCTTTCCCAAAGGCTTTCCCAGCTTTCATCCACTTCACTGGAGCAGTAGGAAGTGCTTCAGTAACCCCTTCATTATGACTGAATTCAGCCTTGTGTGGCAGCCATTTTGTTGTGATGCCCATGACGTGTTCTCAAATTCCCAAAAGTTCCTATAAACTGAACAATGTTGAGGACCCCTGCCTTAATGGAAACTCTTAGCTTGCGTTAATAAACCCACCCTGTAAACATGAAGACATTGCCCCCAGACAAGATGGGGTCTTCAAGATACAAGGAACATACAGTACAAACCCTGTGGTGCTTCCAGTCTGCTTAGGTTAAATGTCAAGCAACATGATAAAGGGGGAAACGGAACTCAGAGCAAAATGGGCATAATGTGGCAAAGGAGCAGGAGATAAGAAATGTGAGCACTGGCTTAAATACCACTAGACTGAAATCTCTTGGATAGGGATCCAGCAGGCAACTTTCCCTGGGCAGGGGTTTTGGAAAATATTCCTTCCTTCTGTGGTGGCAGGAAAGTCTTAGCAATTAGAAGCAAATAAAAGATCTTGATTTTGTTCAATCCCATGTCCCCTGAGTGTATTTTTAAAAAAATAAAATGTAGAATTTGTGTTTTAAAGATAATTTGCAATGAGAATATCGATCAGACCTATGCAAAACCAACAGCTCTCCTCTCTCCACTGGCTTGCAAGCAGCAGTCAAAGACCACAGAAATTCCAGTAAGTGACAGCAAAAAGCAAAAATAAAAGCACTAGCCAACAAACCTTGAAGAGATGGCCTATTTATTAAGTACTGAATACCCACAATTAGGGTTACATCATCTTTTTC
The DNA here is from genome assembly GCF_001447785.1 of Gekko japonicus. Lineage (NCBI taxonomy): Eukaryota > Metazoa > Chordata > Lepidosauria > Squamata > Gekkonidae > Gekko > Gekko japonicus. Next base: position 815,322 of record NW_015169794.1, read on the forward strand.
CTGCCCAGAACTGCTGTGGCTTCATCTGGCATATAGCACTGTCTATCCAAATGGCAAACATCCTGCACTGCTTGATTTAGTCTAAACCAGGAAAGCTAAAAGCAATGTTCTAGAACACTAAAAAGGTACACACAGAAACCTGTGCAATACTTCTTCTCAACTGTACGTCCTACACTGGCCTCTACTACAGACCTCCACTCTGATACTTGGGCTAGAATAGAGGTCATCACAGTCCTTACAGAGCTTGTTGGGTACTAATATGCCAACATACCAAATCAGCATGTTTAAGACCCAACCGGCCTACTTTTTCAAAGCATCCTGAGTGTGAACTCTACTTTCCCCTTACAGTGACCAGATAGTACATTTTCATCCAAGCGATGTCCCGTTCAGCTGGTCTATCCTCTACAAATTCCTTGGTCAAAGGCAACCATCAAGGTCTGTAACATGTGCATACCCAACCCTTTTTGAGATGGAGTGACAAGAAATGCATACAGTAAAAATGTGTACAAGATCTGTTTTTTTGTTGTTCAGTCGCACAGTCGAGTTTGGCTCTTTGCGACCTCATGGACTAAATCACGCCAGGCCTTCCTGTCTTCCGCCGTCCTCTGAAGTTTGCTCAATTTCATGTTCGTTGCATCTATGACACTGTCTAACCATCTCATCCTTTGCCGTCCCCGTCTTCTTTGACCTTCAATCTTTCCCAGCATCAGGGTCTTCTCCAGTGAGTGCTCCCTTCTCATTTGGTGGCCAAAGTATTTGAGCTTCAGTTTCATTATCTGGCCTTCCAGGGAACAGTCAGGGTTGATTTCTTTGAGGATTGACTGATTTGTTCTTCTTGCAGTCCAAGGGACTCTCAAGAGTCTTCTCCAGCACCATAGTTCAAAAGAATCTATTCTTCGGCGCTCGGCCTTCCTTATAGTCCAACTCTCGCAGCCATACATGACTACTGGGAATACCATTGCTTTGACCATGCGGACTTTTGTTGGCAGGGTGATGTCTCTACTTTTTATCATGCTGTTTAGGTTCGCCATCGCTTTCCTCCCAAGGAGCAGGCGTCTTTTAATTTCATGGCTGCAGTCACAGTCTGCGGTGATCTGGGATCCCAGGAACGTGAAGTCTGTCACTACTTCCACAGCTTCCCCTTCTATTTGCCAAGGAGTGATGGGGCCGGATGCCATGATCTTAGTTTTTTTGATGTTGAGCTTCAAGCCCACTTTTGCGCTCTCCTCTTTTACTCTGAGCAAGAGGCTCTTTAGGTCCTCTTTACTTTCTGCCATTAGAGTGGTATCGTCTGCATATCTGAGGTTGTTGATCTTTTCCCCAGCAATCTTGATTCCCGCTTGTGATTCATCCAGGATGATTTTGCATGATGTACTCTGCATATATATTAAATAAGCAAGGTGACAGTATACATCCTTGTCGTACTCCTTTTCCTATGCTGAACCAATCAGTTGTTCCATATCCGGTTCTAACTGTCGCTTCTTGGCCCTTATACAGGTTTCTCAAGAGACATGTGAGGTGGTCTGGTACTCCCATCTCTTTAAGGACCTGCCATAGTTTGTTGTGATCCACACAGTCAAAGGCTTTAGCATAGTCAATGAAGCAGAAGTAGATATTTTTCTGGTACTCTCTTGCTTTTTCCATAATCCAGCGAATGTTGGCAATATGATCTCTCGTTCCTCTACCTCTTCGAAACCCAGCTTGTACTTCTGGTAGTTCTCTATCCACGTACTGTTGAAGCCTAGCTTGTAGGATCTTGAGCATGACCTTGCTAGCGTGTGATATGAGTGCAATTGTGCGATAGTTTGAACATTCCTTGGCATTGCCCTTCTTTGGGATTGGAATGTATACTGACCTTTTCCAATCCTGTTGCCACTGTTGCGTTTTCCAAATTTGCTGGCAAATTGAGTGCAGCAAGATCTGTACAAGGACATTATAATAATGGCAATTATACTTTCAAAAGTTTTCCTTGTAATCCCTAGTACAGAATATTCTTTTGGCACCATTGCTACACACTCAATCAACGTTTTCATTAAGCAATCTGCCATGACCCTCTGTTCACTCATTCAATTTAGACTCCCCCATCAGTGTGCATTTAAAACAAGGATTTTTCCCCTCAAAGGTAATGTGCATTACTTACACTGAATTGCCACATTAATATCTTACAGCTAAGACTCAAGACAGATTACAAAATATAGACAACGATTCAGATGGCACAAGAAATCCAGTAACAATGAAAACGAATTAGGATTACAAATTTAAACATGCACACAGAAAATTGCCTAAAGCACGACAAGACATAACCAACACAATACAAGATTACAAAGGTAGGAGACAATGCAATAGAGGCAAGATAATACATACACATTGCAATAGACTAGAATTCCAGTCTTCTTCTAAGAACACCATTCTGGACCTGCTCCATTATACTGCAATTCTGAACTCCTTATAAAAAATGCCCTCCTGAACAGTTCTATTCTGAAACATTCTGATGAACTGTAGCAGTCTTCCTGACAGGGTTGCCAGGTCCCTTACCTCTGCTGGCAGGGGGCTTTGGGGGGCATTCCAGGAGGTGGGGGGATGTCATGAGACATCCCTGATGCGATGACATCACCCGGAATTGACATCGTGCAGGGATGCTCTGGTATTTGGGCAAAACTCTATGGTTTTTCGCCCTCAAAACCATAGAGTTTGCCCAAATACCAGAGCATCCCCTGGCACAGTGTTTCCAGAATGATGATGTCACTTCCAGTTTTACCAGAAGTGGCCCAAAAACATCATTTGGGGGCAAGATTTCCCCCTGCCAACCAGTTGGCTGGTGGCTAAGAAGCCCGCTCCAAATCAGGGGATCCCCCTCCCAGACCAGGGTTCTGGGATCCCTACTTCCTAAGCTTGTCAGGGAGGCCATTCTACAAGGTGGGAGCCAGGATAGGGAATGCATGTGTATGGGCAGCTGGACCAAGGCCACTTTGTAGCTGATAACTGTGATGACCTGATAAGACTACAAACGTTTACCAGCCTCACCAGGTTGTTGGTCAGGTCCCCAGAAAATGAACTGAAAACAGAAAAACCCCACATTTATTCTTTAAACAATATTTATGCCATTCAGTCCCTCATTAAAGTACAGTACTCAAAATGAGGCTCTAACAGTTGCCCAGCTTATTAAAAGGCCTTGCTGGTGTCAAGGTTTCAGTTTCGCTTCTCTTCATTCTGCTTCACCTTGCCATGCTTTAAGGGAGAGGGAATTCCTGAGGTGTGTGGATTGAGTGACTGTGTCACGGTAGAGCCAGGGAGGCAAGCAGACAGGGGGAGTCACAATACAAGTCCAAAGGTCAGCCGGGAGAGCAGTCAGCAGAGCATTAAACAAGACCCAAAACACCAAAGCCGTAGTCAAACGTTACCAGAGGTCAGAATACAGGGAGCAAAGCCGAGGGCGTGGTCAGGTTCAAAGCTGGAAGTCAGGAGCCAGAGCAGTCCAAACACAAGCTGAGTCCAAAAGCCACAGAGTCAAACAGGAATCAAGGTGCAGAGCTTTTGGTTCTACGAACGAGGTTGCCAGCACAAATTGCTCATGGCCGCTTATGGCCTACTCAATCCCAGGTGCAAACCGTCCTGTAGTTGACTCAGATTGCTGTGTATCCTCCTCAGTACTTACAGTAGGTGCAGATCCTGATGCTTCTTCAGCTCTTAAAGGCACTGCATCCTCCCCTCTTAGGCTGTCAGGAGCTGGCTCTGGGGCTGAGTCAAGGGCAGGCATGACAGACTGTCTGTAGTAGCCATAATTATTTCTCAACTTGCACCCCTCAGCCTGTTCTCATGGGATTTGGCCTTGGAGACTCTTTCGCTAGGCTGGAGTAAATAAGACACTGTATATCTGTCAGGGTTGTCATAGAAACGCTAGTGGCTGAATGCTGACATATGCATGGGGTATGGGGGTGCATTGGGTTTTACCTATAACCTCTGAATTTCGTGTGCTTTCTTCAGTCCTGACGAAGAACCAGTTCCTGCAGTAAGCATATCTCTAATAAAGCATCACTGCCAAAAGTGTTGTGGAGAGTGTCTTAACCGAGGATCTGACAGCTGGTGACTTTCTTCTTCGAGATCCTCAGCCTTTCAACCACCTTCCCGCTGCTTCTCTGTTGCCTTTCACTCACCTGCTCTCAACTGCCACTTCTCTACCTTCTCCCAAAGGTTCCATCCAATCAGCTGCCAACTCGTGGTCAAGCCTTGTTCATAGTGGCTCTGGAGCCTGGACTTTAGGAGCCCACTCAAAACGCATCCCTCCTAATTGAAAACCTATTCTGAGCTTGAAAGCTCTTTTTTAGTGAGCTTTTAACCTCCCTTGTAACAGTCACTTGCTTCACCACTGGAAAATACATTGTAATAATTTGAAACCCTCCTGCTATCCCTTCACAGACCCTCTATGCCGGGGTCCCCAATTTTTAGAGCCTGTGGGCGTCTTTGGAATATTGACGTAACAGGTGGGCACAGCCACAAAACAGCTGCCACAGTCACACAGTGAAGACCCTTGTGCTGCGGTGGCAGCTGTTGCCAAAGCAACCTTTTTAAAAAATCTGCACAGTCAATCAAATCTCCATTGGCCAAACAGAAGCCTTGCTGAGCAAAAGCCCCACCTGGCCCTGCCCACTTTTTAAAAATATTTGACAAGCACCAGGAAAGATGTTGGTGGGGGCCATGCCACCTACGGGCACCACGCTGGGGATCCCGTTCTATGCATAAACTAAACAGCAATAGTATCATATTTTTCAAAGTTATTACAAAGTATTTGTTTGGGGGGGGGGCATGGATAACTCCAAAATAACCAATACCTTGAATTGAATCATGTGGCTGACCGTTGGAGTGACAGCAGAATGGGTGTGATTATGCATGATCTGTAAGCTCCAGATAGCAATTGAGCTGCAGCATGGAACTCTTCATCATTCCCTTCACTTTTCACTATCCCGAATTATTTGGTTTACACTGTAAAGTTGGCCACATCAACATTTGCCCCCAATTCCAGAACAAATTAAGCACCATAAATCCTAATCCAGATCCTTAGGGGATCCACTGCTTACTTCCTTTCATTGTGAGAACAGACCATTTACTCCTGCCCTTGGTGTCCTGTTTGACCCATTTACCAATCCACAAGAGAATCCCATTCTCTTAACTTATGCCTGACTGACAATAGCAGTTCCAGCACGTTGCACCGGGAAGACTGATGCATTCCCCACATTCTCTTCAGCAATCTTTTCATTCCTTTGTCATGTGTTTTTCCGCTGAGTTATTTCCTGGATAGAAGTCTCCCCCTTCCCACTGCTATTTGCCCCAGTATGGAATTTACAGTTAATGAGTCTTTATACCCTGTATAATACTCTATAACAGCCACTGGTGGAAAAGCAATTTAGAAAACCTAAAGCTACAGAAAATAGGGTTAACCACCGCAACGTGACCCCCCTCCCCAACCAGACAGGGAACTTCCATGGTTGTTTTTGAATGAAAAACACTGGATATTATGATTATGGATCTCTTCCATTTCATCTAGTTAGCGTCTGAGTGCTAATGCATCAGTTGTGTATGCAGCCATCACTGTCTCTAAAATGAATATAGCAGCAACAATGCCTCACAGATTTGTCACTTAAGTATCACCTGGCACATAAGAAAGTCTATAAAGGCCCCGTCCATACGGCAGGGGAAAGATGGGGCGAAGCGCGGCTTTTAAAAGCCGCGCCAAAGAAAACACACCCTGGCGGGATCCCACGGATCCCGGTTGCCGCGCTCCGTGGCTCCCCGGCACGATCAGATGCCGGGGAGGATGAGACGCTCGGAGGCGGATGCTGCTGTACTGCGCATGCTCGAGCATGCGCAGTACGGCAGGGGGGCCGGGGATGCGACGGCGGCAAGACGCGCCACCGATCCCACGGCAGGGATGACGCGCACCATCAGGATGAACCACCGAAGGTAGGTGGTTCATCTTTGATGCGCTTCATCCCGGGAAGGGCCAGGTTGGAAATGGGAGCGCGACGCCAGCCAGATGTTGGCGTGGGATCGCGCCCGTTTGCTCCGCTTCCAATCTGGCCTGCTCCCGGCCCAAACTGCCTCGTGTGAACGGGGCCACAGTTAACAATACCAACTCTTCCTGGTGCCTGTCAAGTGTTTTTAGAAAGTGGGCATGACCAGGTGGGGCTTTTATCCACCAAGGTGTCTAATTGGCTGCTCAATTTTTTTTAAATGTTGCTTTAGCAGCAGTTGCCACCACAGAAAAGGACCCTTACTGTGTGACTGAAAGTAACCTGAGACAGCCATTTTGTGGTGGGCTTTGCCTTTTGCAACAATTATTTGGTAGTCCCTGGCTCAAGAGATGTCTGGCTGCCCTTGACCAGAGCCAGGGCATTTTCTGCCCCAGCTCCAACCTGGTGGAACTCAGCAAAAAAACATCCGTGCCTTGCCAGGACCTGATGCAGTTCCCTCAGGGCCTGTAAGACAGAGATGTTCCACCAGGCGTTTGATTGACAACAGTGATGGTCTCATCTTTCTGGCACTCCCACCCCCAATCTCCCTATGAGACAGTGGCACCATTAGGATTTTTAGTGCCATCTTTAGGTTATTTGATTTTATTTGGTTTTATTGCTGTATTTATGATGTATTTTGTACACCGCCCTGAGCCCTGTTCTTTGGGAGAGGGCGGTTTAAAATAAAATTTAACAAATAAATATTTTGTGGCAGCCATTTTGTGTCAGAACTCCAAAAGTACACATAGGCTCAAAAAGACTGCAGACCCCCTGCAGAAGTTTTAAAACTTCTAAAATTACAGAGAGAAAAAAGGAAAGTGAAAGAAAAGGCGGGGGTGAGGAATGTAGCCTCTTCCATTACTTCTAAATATGGTTGCCAAGTCTCTTACGTGGCATAGCGGGGGGGGACCCGGTCCCAGTCTGGGAGTTGCGCACACAAAGTGCGCACACCCCACGATGACGTCGCCCGGAAGTGATGTAATCATGCTGGGCACATTGCAGGGTGACACTCTAGCAATCGCCCTAAAAAAATTTTTTGGGTACCATAGAGTTTTCAGGGCAATTGCTAGAGCGTCGCCATGCGACGTGCCCAGCCTGATTACATCACTTCCAGGCAATGTCATCACACTCGGCACGTCGGCCTGATTTGGCCACTTCGGGGGTGGGGTTCCCCCCGCCAGCCAGATCCGGACCGGCGGATTGGGGCCCTTTTGGTGGTGGAATCCCCACCCCCTGGGGGGACTTGGCAGTCCTACTTCCAAAGTACCCAACTATAGTTTGCAATCATGGTTAAAGTAGATTTGCACAATGTGGTTTGGTTAACTTCAGTTAGCATTAGGAGTGGTGCATACCTGATGCTAACCTCATTTTTCAAACAAACAGGAAGACAGGATTTCTGCCTGTACAAGAGGAGCACAAGATTGCTGTCCTTTTCTGGGTTAGGCAACCTGGGTGGAGGGCACATCAGTAGCAGGCCACAGAAACAGGAACCAGGAAATAGGCAGACCCGGTACTTTAAGGGGAAAGTGGTAATTTATTTATGTGTGCACCCTTCTCATCTGATACCATACACTTGGTATTGTGAAAGAAGGTATTTATCCAAGGTTACAAAAATAGCATGAAAAGTTGGCTTCATTTTCTGCCTGTTACAGACTTTTTTAGAAAACTGATTTTCAGATGTTGCGGCATCATCCATAAAAGAAAACACATTTCAAAAGGCAATTACGATCTGCAAAATAGCCAGCAATGTTTTAAAACTTCAAGTCAAATTCCTGCTTGCTGTAAGTGAACATCAGGGTTGCTGCAGACACAGATATGTCCTCCCTTTTTTAATATTCACTTACAGAGCACGATATTCCACATCTAAAACCCTCAAAGTATATTTTTTTACTCTTTAAAGATTATAACTTCCTTCCTAAATTCATAAGAACTGCAAAAGAAAGGTTCAACAAAAAAAAAGTCCCTCTGTACACCAGCTTTTGGATTTTGCAGCCAGGAGCTAACTGAACGGTTGCCAGAGCGAACAAGTGGTAAACATTTTCACCTTGACCACAGAGAGAAATGACATGCACCAGATTATGGAGAGAGGTGTGTTGCAGACACATGTGGTTTCCCACTTAGTACTGCAAGTTTACAGATGTTTGCACCACAGTTGTATAAACCCATTTAAACAAGGATCGACAGCTCTGCCACTCCAGCTCTGGGTTTTTGACTTAATATGTATATATATAGATGAATAATATATGTTCTAAGTTGCCACAATTATTATTATTACAAAGCAAACAATTCTACAACTATTACAAATTAAGATTTTTTCTGAGAAATAATAGTTCCAAGAAGCTTGAGGACAGTTAACAAATTTGATATGCACAATTATATTACTCATCTTTCCCAGGGATTTCAGCAATCAGGATGTTTACTCCCCACCCCCACTAAACAAAAGTTAGCCACTCTTTTTAGGGACACCTTTTGCCATCATATAGGTAACAACCTGGCTGAAAACATAGTTTCCTATCATGTTAGGCAACACCCCATAAAAACTGTATTTTTGAAAAACTGATTTTGTTTTCAAAAAGTTACTGAGATCTACAAAACATGCCCATTAAATATTTACTGACTGGAAAACCATGTTCAGACCGCTGATAACCATAATGGCTTAGCAGCTGTCTATTGTTCTGCAAGTCATTTGCGCTACAGAAACAAATCTGGTACCAATGTCTTCTAAATGACCTACAGAAAATGATTAAAGGGAAGAGTTGCCTTTTATTAGTCGGCTAAAACACACAATTGGCAAGCAGTTTTCTGAGGTCATTGGAAAACACAGCATAAATTACGGGATGTTTCTTATTTTATTTTTATTCACAGCTGAAGACTGCGGACAGAGTTTCTGATCAAATCTCAGTCTCCATGTCCTCCAAATTCGCCCCAAGGACATAAGGGGAAACCGTGTCCATATATTCAACTCCATTTATTCACGCATAATATTCAGAGACTGCATTAATGACTTCAATTAGCCAATGGATACAACTCGACACATGGTTCAGCTGCTTAATATAAAGACAATAGAAATGGAGCAGGCTGGTGTTCTGGACTGCACCCAAAGTGTTTCTTAGGAGGACCATTTAAATGTGCATTTTTGCACATCATGCTTGCTGTCTTCACACCTTGTGGAGTCTTGCTGCACGGGGTCGGTTTTAAATGTCAATCCGTTTTCTGGCGCTTGCTGTCTGTCTCCGTGAGCTCTCCTCTCACTTTGTCCATCATTCCCAGATGGAGAAAGCTCACTCCCCCCCCCCACACACACACACGTGATACTTGGCATCAGAGAAGGATAAAGACTTCACCACTGTTTATGCTTCAGGCATTAGCCCTTTGGCAGGCAGAAAATTAAACATTCCTAATAAACTAACCCCTCCCCCTTAAAGGAATGAGCAAAAGGAGAAACAAAGGCATTTCCTTTTAAAATGGCCCTTATCTTGGGTTTGTTTGGAATTGCTAATATGTACCAGTTTGGATTGAGAGAAAGTTAACTGACTGTTGCATGTAAGTGCAAGTGAGGTACTTGAAATGTGCTGCTTTTAGGATCGTGATCTGTTCTAAAGGCATAAAACTATGTTATGTATCTTTAAAGACACAAAAGCAAATGAAATTATTTCAGATCAAACCCTCTGTCCCTCAGTGTCACTGGACCAGTAAACACTCCTGATAATTCCAAGCAGGCAAACACTGGCCTGTATCCCACCACGTACTTCCAAAGATTATAGGAGCATTCATCTTCTCCTAATAGGGGGCCATGATTTCTGACGCTTCTCTCCTGGCACTACAGCTCACTGGGTTGGATCTAGACAGCTATATGGCTGAGTCTCACTCAATTCCATCCCCTCTTCACTACAGTCCCCACCCCACGTGGCTTTTATACATACAGGTCTCATGAACCTCAGCATAACCTTTCTGGGTGATCAAAGGGGACCTTCTCCCTTTATCACCAGTGGAAAAGATGGCTAAAGCCAAACCACTGAATCCCCCTGAAATTTTGTGCCTGTGGGTTCATGGGGAATCAGGAACATGAAAGGGGGCAAAGCTTTGGAAAAAGTGCAGAAAAGGGCAACTCGAATGATAAAAGGGTTGGAACACTTTCCCTATGAGGAAAGGTTAAAGCGCTTAGGGCTCTTTAGCTTGGAGAAAAGACGACTGAGGGGTGACATGATCGAGGTTTATAAGATTATGCATGGGAAAGAGCAGGTAAAGAAAGAGGTACTTTTCTCCCTTTCTCACAATACAAGAACTCATGGGCACTCCATGAAACTGCAGAGCGGTCGGGTTAGAACGGATAAAAGGAAGTACTTCTTCACCCAAAGAGTGATTAACACATGGAATTCACTGCCACAGGAAGTGGTGGCGGCTACAAGCATGGACGGCTTCAAGAGGGAATTAGATAAGCATATGGAGCAGAGGTCCATCAGTGGCTATTAGCCACAAGGTATAGCTAGGGGCTCTGGGGCAAGTGATGCTCTGTCTTCTTGGTGCTTGGGGGGGGGGTCAACAGTGGGAGGGCTTCTAATGTCCAGGCCCCACTGCTGGACCTCCTGATGGCACTGGTATTTCTGGCCACTGTGTGACACAGAGTGTTGGACTGGATGGGCCTTTGGCCTGATCCAACATTGGCGTCTCTTATGAAAGCAAGGGCTTGCAGTGGAAGGTGGAACCAATGGAAATCAGCGTCCAGTCTTACGAAAACTTCAGTACCAATAAGTCTTTAGAATGTGTGCCCCGATACAGTGAGCAGATGTGGAGAATACCAACATACCAACAAAGAGGGGGAAAGAGGCTGCCAATGGGATTTGTTTGCTAACAGAACTCTATAGGCTACGCTCCCGCACTGCCCCTCACATCTTCTTTTCATATGCAAGAACAGGTATGTTGGATGAGCGGTTTGAGAGAATTCATGTACCAGAGTTCATGTGGAAACTGGAGTTTTTAAACATTCGACTTCTTTCCATGTAAGAAATGCAACATTTTAAATTAGTCTGAAAATATTAAATGTTTTGTTAACAGTAAATTTTACAGTTTTGCAGATATAAATGCAATTAGATTAAGGAAAATGTTGGTGAATGCTGGAGATCCAAAAGACAACATTCTCCACAGTTACACGACTGTATCTAATAGCCCAGTAAAGCACTATTGAAATCCTTAAGGCGTGAGTTTCCATAAAGCTCTTCACTGCTGTTTAAGGTAGAATTTTTTAAAGTAAAAGCTGAAATTGTCTGGACTCGAGAGATACAAGATTCCCCATTAGATATCTTATTCTGCCCCATGTACAGCCTCAGAGCTTCTCATCACAGGTCACAGCACCAGTCTTCCTGACAACATTGGCTAGTTTACTTCAGTCAGCAGTTGCCATCCCTGTACACAAATGGGTGTCTTGATTTCCTTTACCAGCTTAGCATGCAAGAGAACGGAAGATTTGTCTTCACTTACTGTGAAGCTTCCTTCTTGGTGGTCTGGGAGTAGGGGAGTCCTTTACTTCCGGGATATGGCTCCACTAGCAGGGTCAGCCTCTCAATTGATCCAGGTGGGGATAGCCTGTCCCCTAGGATCTCCCCAGTCGTCTCCAAGCCATATTTTCCCCAATACAAACTGAAAATAAAATTTACTTCCGACCAGGTGAGAAAACAAACCTCAAAAAACTGTCAGAATTCAAACTCAGTACCAAACTAGTTTTAAAAAGGGAAGAAGGACTAACCCATTCCTAATTAATCTTATCAGCTCTACTGTTCACTTCCCTGGGTCCACACCTGGGAAGAAAAGAAGAATATTATACTGGTTTAGCCCTACTGCAACACCCCCTGTAATCCAGAAGCCATGCTCCCAAAATCTGGGTGGGTAGGACTGCCCCACTCCCAGACCACCAACAAGGAAGCTTCACGGTAAGTAAAGACAAATCTTTCGTTCTCTGGTGGTCCTGGGAGTGGGGCAGTCCTTTACTTCCAGGACATAAAAAAGCACTGTGCCCTGGGGTGGGACTCTTGGCTTTGTGAATTACAGGGCCTGTTGCAGTAATCTTCGCCCAAATGCCACCTCAGCTGAGGCCAGCTTATCTATACAGTAGTGCTTAGTAAAAGAATGTGCTGACTTCCAGATGGCTGCCTCACAAATTGTCTCTAAGGATGGGAAGGCCCTGTACGCTGTAGAAGTAGCACCCACCCCCCTAAGAGAGTGTGCCATGATACCCTGGGGTGGCTTCAACCCTTTAGCTTTGTAGGTCATTATAATGCATACTCTAATCAGGGTAGAGGTCAAAACCCATTGTCCTATGGAAGGTTTCCTAAATGACACAAATAAGGCATCTAACTTACACCACTGTTGGGTCCTATCGAGGTAGAAGTTAAGAGCTCTACAAATGTCTAGACAGTGCCACTCCCTCTCCTTGTCATGTGTAGGATTGGGGCAAAAGGAAGGCAACACAATGGCCTCTGACCAATGGCCTCTGACTAATGAAATAAAGAATTTACCTTGGGGATGAAAGCTGGATCTGGGCATAGAACCACCTTGCCATTGTGGTAAATACGAAGTTCGTTATCTACAGATAGGGCCCTTAGTTCCAACACATGCCTAGCTGATGTAATCCCTACTAAAAAAAATAGAGTCTTAAAGGTCAACTCCTTCAGCGGACAAGCCACCATAAGTTCAAATGGCTCTTTACACAACACCCTTAGGACCGTATCAAAGCGGCTGATTTAACAGTGTGGTCCCCTGAAGCAAACATCTTACATGGGGATGCTGAACCAGAAATTTTCCCTTCTGTGCACCCCTCATCACTGAAATAGCCAACACCCGCCTCATTAATGCACTCATGCTAAGGCCCTTTTCTAACTTGTCTTGAAAAAAGGATAAAATCCCTCTGATTGATACTTTTAGATGATCCATGCTACGCTCTGAGCACCACATGTGAAAAACCTGCCAGGTAGTGTTGAACACTCTATTGGTAGACTCTTTCCTGGAGGCCAGCATGATTTCTAGAACCCCAAGCATCCCATCTTCCCTAGTTGTTTCTGCTCAACCTCCAAGCTGTGAGATTTAGGAGGGCTGGATTTAGGAGGATATCTCACTGACCCCTGAGTAAGAAGATCCTCCCTCAGGGCAGACACCAGGGCTGTGTAACTGGCAGCCATTTCAGATCCTGAAACCAAGGTCTTCTTGGCCAGAAAGATGTGATTAGAACAATTTCCGCCCTCTGTTCTACCAGCTTTAGAGTTACTCTGTGCATCAGCTGTATCGAAGGATAAGCATATAGTAGACCTTGAGGCCAGTCACAATTGAGGGCGTTGGTGCCAATTCCTTGTCTGGGACATGAACCATTGCCCTTGGCGGTTCTGTTCCATGGCAAACAGATCCATCTCCACCCTCCTGAACCTGTCCCAAATGTGATGGAAAACTGCTGGGCAGAGCATCCATTCCAACTGGTCTAGTGCCCTTCTGCTTAACCAGTCCTCTAGAAACATTGTTCTGGCCCACCACATGCACTGCCTTCAGAGACTGGAGATGGACCTCTGCCCATCTGATCAGACTGCTCACTTCCTCATGCAAGGTTCTGAATCTGGTCCCCTCTTATCTGTTCACATACGCTTTCACCATTGTATTGTGCTGTGCGTCTGGACCAAGATGTGGTAGCCTGACAGAAATTCACTGAATCCCAGAAGGCCTAGCTTGATGGCTCTGAGCTCCGGGAAATTTATGCTCAGGATTGCTTCCTTCTGTGACCAGAGGCCTTGTGTCACCTTGTGCTGGGAGCGGGCTCCCCAACCTCAAAGGCTTGCATCCATGGTCATCACTATCCTCTTTGGCTCCCGCAGTGCAAGACCCTGGAGGAATCCAGAGGGCTCCAATCACCATTGCAATTGATGTGACTGCTGATTGTAGTGAGGGCCTTAATCTAACAATTCTTATTGGAGTAGTGGTTAAGAGCGCAGACTCCAAGCTGGGAGAACCAGGTTTGATTCCCCACTGTTCCACTTGCAGTGGCTGGTGTGACCTCGGGTCAGTCATAAGTTCTTATAGAGCTGTTCTCTCAAGGGCAGTTCTTGAGAGAGCTCTCTCAGCCCCACCGACCTCACAGGGTGTCTATTGTGGGGAGGGGAAGGGAAAGGGATTGTAAACTGCTCTAAAACTCCTTCAGATAGTGAAGGGTGGGGCATAAATCCAATCTCCTCCTCCTCCTTCAAGCAGATTTTCAAAATCTGATAAATGTAATGACCACTATATACTGTTTCTTATGTTCTGCAATGTGCAAATGAGTAAAGATTTGCCCACTGGCCTTTTAGGATTCATTGTAGATTATTCTGGTTCTCTTCCCCCCCCCTTTTTTTGGATCTACATTTTTCCTTTTTTGTGTGTGCATGTAATTATCAACAATGAACCTTAAAAAAAAACAATTCCTTAAGTCAATTCTTTTCAGCATCTTTCTGAGAAATGTCTAGCAAGAAACAGTCTGTAAAACTGAACATTTTTCTTTAACTCCATGGATAAGACCACAGATGGATTTTCTCCTAAATGTTTGGATCAGGATTTGGGTCACCTTCAGCAAAACTTTTATCCCTCCCACAAAACTAGTTGGACTGAAGATAATTCTACACATCTCTATTTCCAGTTCCCACCAATGTTCCAAGCAAAAATCTGTATGTGTGGTGGGAGACATTTTATGGTACTATGTCATGCTTTGAAACAACATGCCCAGACAGAGGGACTGCCAAAAGCATGTTTTCTTTTCAGTTGTTTGCTCACACTTGTCTCAGATCCGAGAACACCAAAAGACACACTGAAATAAAAAAAAACTAAAAAGATCCCAAATCTTTCACATATTGAAATATACCAAAGCTATAAAAGCACTCCGTAAATCAAAAGACAGAGATGGTGCAACAAGTCTCTTGAACTGCAAACAAGAAGCATCTGAGATACCTCTCTTTTAAGACCTCTAAAACTAAGTGTCACTAGCTCATGGTAGGTGCTTTAGATGCCCATGAGTCTTGCAGAGAAGCTGTTTACTCCCAAGATGGCCATACTGCCTACTACAGAAATTCAATGAGACAAAGCAAGATCAGAGACAATCACAGCAATCATAATGAACTTCCTACCTCGGTTGGCCCAGCATACATCATAGGAGAGGGAAATATGGCCACCACAGTGGTTTCTGGATTCAATATTCCTTCCTCCAACACAGCCGCATGTTGCTTCATCCGCCACATCAGAGGAACATCATCGTCCTTTGTCCAACCACCCAGTGGATGCAAGAGCAGAACTGGCCTCCTGTAGCCCCGTCCCAGCAGCTGCTTATGAGTATCCTGCATTAGCAGGGCATGCCCATTGTGCACAGGGTTGCGCAACTGGAAGGCGAAGACAGCATCTAAGGAACAATGAGAGATTTCCACAAATATTAGCACAGGCAGAGGCAGTCAATGCTGAACAGCCTGTTGCATTCCACGGCCCGCCGCCTTATAATCCGCAGAAAGGCTTTGCCTACAATAGAGCTCTATGGGGGAGATTGGGAGAGGATTTTAGGCAGCTGCAGAAAAATGTAGATGTTAATGGACTGTCTGCCCAGTTCTGAGAGCAGAGAATAATGAGATGCAGGCAGCACTATTACACTGAGCTGTGCAGGGAATATTTAATGTATGGGTCAATGCTGGTTGCTTGACATCATTCTGCACAAGCATCAGCCACGGGTCCTTCCAACTGTAGGCCATCCTCTAGGGCTGCCATCTTCCCTTACATCACTGTTTCCCAGCCTATGGCTTGGGACCCAAAAATGGGTTGTGTGAAGCTTCTGCATTAGAGCGGGGGGGGGGACCCATCCTTCATGGTGGTGTAGTGGCAGAACGGTGGAGCAGCGGCGGAGAGCATGGCGGCGACGGCGAGTCGAGCGAGCTGGGCTGACGGAGCATGGAGGCGGGGCAACGCAGCAGGCCGGAGCCTATTGGACAGAGGCCGCAGCAGGAGCCGGCGCTGACGCGCCCTTCACCCGTGGAATCACAAGCGACTGAAGGAAGATCTACGCCAGAAGACCTGCGCCAGGAAGTTGCCGCCACCGGATGAAAATACCTCCCGCAGAGAGACTAAGAACAACAAGTCTCCGCCAGAGGGTGCCTGTTAGGTCAGTCACTCCCCCTTCATTGTATGTGTAGCCCTTCGGTAGGATGTATTGCATAATGTAATGTAAACCGCTCAGAGCCCTTAGGGGGTGAGCGGTATACAAATGGAATGTAAATAAATAAATAAAGTGTGTCACGGGCCTTACTAATGGCCGTGGCCACCCCCCTGCCCTTTCCAGTGCTCTCTTCTGTATTTTGGAAACCCGAATCTGACCCTGGAAACAGTATCTCCCATGTCACAGATTAGTTGGTACTTTTTTCTTCACTGAATATACATGTTGATCAAGTAAACGTGTCCTGATGGTTACTAGAGTAAGTTTCTTAGAATCTTAGGGGGGATTAGAAGGGGTAACGGAGAAGGACAGTGTGGTCAAAGGCGGGAATGTAACCTCCATATGTGAGAATCTTAGGGGGGATTAGAGGGGGTAACGGAGAAGGACAGTGTGGTCAAAGGCGGGAATGTAACCTCCATATGTGAAAGGCTGCATATGTCGGAATGACACCTGTTTGGGGTTCATAATGGGGTGAGCTGCGCCCTTTGTGCGATGTTTGTTAGTTTCTCAAAAACATCTAGCTGGGCACTATAGGACACAGAATGCTGAGCTTAGATGGGTGCCAAGGTCATAGTCTGCCCAGGGTGCCAAAACACCTTGGGGCCATCCTTGGATAGGTCACTGTAGCAAGTAAATTTGGACTTATGGGTCACCATACCAAAACAGTTGGGAACATCATGCAGTGTCTTAAAATTGCCTGTTTAGATCGATCTAAATTAGGAAATGGCTGTTGACACCACACCCTATAAAGACAGCGTCACAAAAGGTGAGCATCCATAGAGGCAAAAGAAGCAAAATGTACAGATTCTGAAATCGATATCCCACTTCAGTTCAACCAGTCAGCTCTCCATCAGGGAACAACAAAAAAAGAGTAACATATATCTAGAGTAATTTTGATAATGATCCCCAAAAGGTACAACTAGACTAACTCCTGTGGTATTCTTTTCGTATATCTGAATCAAAGAATTTATCCTCTGCATCTGCAGGAATTCTCACCTCTTCCTGTTATGAATGCAACAAACAAACCGACATTAAGGGTAGAAAAGACTCCTTGGCCCAGGGTGCCAAAACACCTTGGGCCATCCTTGGATAGGTCACTGTAGCAAGTAAATTTGGACTTATGGGTCACCATACCAAAACAGTTGGGAACATCACGCAGTGTCTTAAAATTGCCTGTTTAGATCGCTCTAAATTAGGAAATGGCTGTTGACGCCACACCCTATAAAGACAGCATCACAAAAGGTGAGCATCCAGAGGCAAAAGAAGCAAAATTTACAGATTCTGAAATCGATATCCCACTTCAGTTCAACCAGTCAGCTCTCCATCAGGGAACAACAAAAAAAGAGTAACATATATCTAGAGTAATTTTGATAATGATCCCCAAAAGGTACAACTAGACTAACTCCTGTGGTATTCTTTTCGTATATCTGAATCAAAGAATTTATCCTCTGCATCTGCAGGAATTCTCACCTCTTCCTGTTATGAATGCAACAAACAAACCGACATTAAGGGTAGAAAAGACTCCTTGGCCATTCAGTGCATTTGTTGTAATCAAGCAAACTTCCGTATACCGCCATTTATTTATTTAAAAAATAAAGTGCATGTGCACACCCACCCACCCCTGACCTTTAGAAGTTTTCAAAGCTAGCACAGATAAAGTATCAGTTTCCTGATAGGCAGCAGCACAGAGGGCAAAGAAAAGGAAAAGACAATTTGATTCCCATGCACTAACTGCACTCTGAATGAGCACAGAGACCACATATCTGATCTGGGAAATGCTACATCTAGCTATTGCCCATACTGTCA
The DNA here is from genome assembly GCF_001447785.1 of Gekko japonicus. Classification (NCBI taxonomy): domain Eukaryota; kingdom Metazoa; phylum Chordata; class Lepidosauria; order Squamata; family Gekkonidae; genus Gekko; species Gekko japonicus. The sequence goes on from NW_015169794.1 coordinate 833,334, forward strand.
TACATAGTGCTCCCATTAGAGAGTCTGAACAACTCCGATCTCATCTAAATGGGAGAGAGCACAGAGCAAGAACATACTGAGAACTACATAAGCGAAAGCCAGCTGATGCATGCAGAAAGTTTCTCAAGCCATGCAGCAGGCACCCTATGCCCAGCAATGCATTTCCATGCATGGATTACTATCACTGGAGCAGGGCCATTGCCTCTCATAAAATTACAACCCTGCTGCTGGCAAACTGCATTCATCCACAAGATATGGTTCTATGTTGTTTGTTGCCCTTTTTTACTAGAGTGTTGAGTCATAGGCTTAGCTTTCTCATTCTCAAGGCTTACAAGAGCTAACATTCTTCTAATTAAGACTATTCACTCAATGCAAATAAATGTAATGTAACCCTCAAGAATATACTGGTACTGAAGGTTGAGAGAGCACAGAGCAAGAACATACTGAGAACTACATAAGCGAAAGCCAGCTGATGCATGCAGAAAGTTTCTCAAGCCATGCAGCAGGCACCCTTATGCCCAGCAATGCATTTCCATGCATGGATGACTATCACTGGAGCAGGGCCATTGCCTCTCATAAAATTACAACCCTGCTGCTGGCAAACTGCATGGATGACTATCACTGGAGCAGGGCCATTGCCTCTCATAAAATTACAACCCTGCTGCTGGCAAACTGCGTTCATCCACAAGATATGGTTCTATGTTGTTTGTTGCCCTTTTTTACTAGAGTGTTGAGTCATAGGCTTAGCTTTCTCATTCTCAAGGCTTACAAGAGCTAACATTCTTCTAATTAAGACTATTCACAATGCAAAAAAAATTGCAGCCAATTAACACTGCAATCCTAGCCAGGGACGTCTAAGCTTACTGATTTCAGTGGGCTTAGCCTGCAGTAGCTCTGCCTAAGACTGCACTATCAGTATCTACCCTTCACCATACTTAATTTATGCAGTCAACTCAATGCAAATAAATGTAATGTAACCCTCAAGAATATACTGGTACTGAAGGTTGGGTATTTCTTTGCAACCAAAAGGGAGACTGCAACCAGGAAGTCAGGAGACAGACTGGAAAGGGCAGCCATGAAGGACGGAAAAGATTTGTGAGTGTAAGGATCAAGATAGTTCATACTAAAGTATTCCCCGTCACTATGCATGGGTGTGAAAGCTAGATAACGAAGAAAGCTGACAGGAAGAAAGTGGAGTCATTTGAAATGCGGTGCTGCACGACAGTTTTACAGATACCGTGGACCACCGAAAAGGACAACTAAGTGGGTTCTAGCTCAAATCAAGCCTGAACTCTCCCTAGAAGCTAAAATGACTAAACTGAGGCTGTCATACTTTGGTCACATTATGAGAAGACAAGAGTCACTAGAAAAGACAACACTGCTAGGGAACGTTGAAGGCAGCAGGAGAAGAGGAAGACCCAACAAGGGATGGACAACCCTCAGTTTGCAAGACCAGAGCAAGACAGTTAAAAAGAGGATGCTTTAGAGGTCATTAGGTCACGGGGTTAGAAGCAACCTGATGGCACTTAGCACACATGCACTTTTTTTTTTTGCAAGAACGCCAAAAAAGCTGCAATTCATTGTTAACAGGGAAGTTTATGGGATTTCACAGTAAATTTCTGCTAATGGAAAGAGAGGAAACAAATGTTACCTATTCCTGCCTCCTGGTATGGGCTTCCAATTCACTCATGCTCTCCTTGAAGTCTCCTGTCCCCTAGGGACAGTATTTTGGGCTTGCAGCAGGAAGGCAAGAGGCAAGGAGTCTTGTTCCACTGACAGAAATGTCTTTTGTGGCAGGAATCAAACTCATTCCCCCACCCCCACCCCGTTACAGGAACACAAGGGCCAAAGCTGGTTTAGAAACAAAGTGCACCCCTTTGATCTCAAAGTGCACCCTTTGATCTTGGCCTATCCATCAAGACTCGCCCTCGCTGATCCAACAAGCTAAAGCAAATGGCAGGCCTACTAACTCCAAAAAAGAGTTTCAGCTTCCTCTCCACCTCTGCTTTGAACTTCCTCCCCCACACCTATTAGCGCTAAGTGGCAGGGCTGCTCTTGCTGTCCCAGCTAGAACGGCACAGAACAAACACATACACACACTGCCAGACGGTTGCCTGCTTGGTCTGTTACTTATTGTTTTAACATGAAAACATTAAAACGGAAAACAAATAAAATAACACATCAATGGCTTTTCTCTACTCTGCTGTGAAGCTAACAAAACTGTTTTTTTCAGATGAAATGGACACATTTTTAAGCACAGTAAAAATTCCTTGGAAGGCTGATGTGTTTTGTTCCAATTTTGGAGAATTCATGGCGTACGAAACTGTGCGTGTACTAAAAGACTTGTCGGGCAGTGAAACAGAGAAAACATCAATAGCTAATGGACCAGGCTGGCTTAAAGAAGACAGGTCAGTATCCTGCACCGTGGCAGCAGGGCAGGGCAAAAGCTCTCCTGTAGCCAAAGGTATTTCGCAAGTTTTCACTGCAGCTGACCACACCTTCAAAAGACACAAATGTCTTTCCTGATTGGGTGAACGACCACTCTGGCTTCCCATATATACTTCTTCCCCATGGAACATTACCATTATCTAGGACTGCAGCCATCGCAGTTTCATTTTGATAGAAAATGATCACCTGTTTCCACTGGTGGTTTCTCTTTAGTGATTTGAGGCAACATTGATGAGGTTTTGGTTAGTACAGAGCTGGATTCTTCTCTTGCCTACCAGCAGGTGTCATGCAGTCAGTCCCAAAGCAAGAACTCACCAGCATTCATGTCTTTGAACTTCTGCTTGAGTTCAGCGAGGCGGTACTGATCAAGGCCGTCGTTCCAGTAAATTCGATCAAGCACTTGCAGATCACCACCCACAAGCCAGTCGCCTTGTTCCATGACCATCTAGGAAGTCAAAGGAAAGAACCAATTCAGCAGCAGCAGAAGAATATCAAGTAAGGCGTTATTTTATTTTATTAATTTTCTGCTCAAGGCTATAGCTGTATGAGCAGTGGACAGATAGACAGATGACAGATAGAAAGAAGATAAATAAAGATAGAGAGAAGATAGAGAGCAGACAGACAGACAGAACCACTTCATTAGCACACATACAAGAAAGAAGACTTTTAGCTCAGCTACACAAAAGAAAAATCACCAGTTACTTTGAACATCTCAAACGTTCTTGCCTTGCACATTACACTTGGAAACTGAATCGCTTAGGGCCTCTCCATGCATTACAGACTACACAGGTTGGGTCTAGGTCCCCATCCGGTGTTGGAAATAACAGTTACACATAGATTCTCCTAAATTACTGAACATGCATATCCCAATCAGGATTACTCTAAGAGAATGCTATTTGGGGTAACCTATGAGCTTCCTGGGATACATGGGTTTCCCCAACAGGCCCAGGTTCTGTTTCAAGTTCAGAACTAAAGAAATCCAGAAAAACAGGGATTTGGTACAGAACACCTGAGGTCAAGCTGGGGGTGGGGAGGGGGATCTTACACAGTCCAGCCTTCACAGAAATTTATTGCAGCATATACGTTCATGGACTAGACGCTACTATATAAGGGGAAAGTCTATACACACACACACACACACTGCTGGAAACTGCCAACAGTAGATTGCCATTTCATGTGTCCTACTGACTACGTAGCCAGTGCTATGGCTCCTTAGTCCTGCCTTTCCTGACTTACCCCTAACAAAAGTCCCTTTTGCCCCCTAACCCTTGACATCTCACCAGACAGAACATGTCAGGAGCAGAAGCCAGAATTCAACTACATTTTTAGAACCCGAAGCCTGATACGTAGGCTCTTAGTGACAATTAAGAAGTTGCATCAACGCAGCATTAAAAACTGTTTGTTGGGATGAAAGGAGGATGAACTGAAGAGTGGACACAAATACTCTGATCAGACCAAGCCAAGCCCTACGGCAGAAAGGCCAGCTGTTTTCCTGTCATCGCTGCTAAATAATTCATTTTGCTGTGTTCTCCTCTAGGTCTCTTGCACACAAGGCTGTTTTTATAAACCACAGGAGAGGACAAACTTCTCTCTGATCTTCACTGGCAGGCTACGGGGACTTGTCCTGAGCCTCCTCTTTCACATCCATGCGCACACGGTCATGGAGATCAAAGTTCCGCAGCCTGAACAACAACATTATGTGAACACAAATCAATAAAACAAATCTGCAAAAGGGAATTATCAAGGAAATCTGGATCAGGGTTTTCATTGGTTCTTCACCAACATGGAATGTCATTAAGGTTTTAAAAAGGGGGGGTTGTATTAAGATAAGATCAGCTTGTAAAGACTACCTTGATGTAGGGATGTTCCTTGCACGTTGTCCCCCACTGTCTGGCACAACGCTCTTCTTTGCGATGCTCGTAAAATTCTGGATTTCGGAGAATAGCCACACGCCGACCTTCATACATGAGAGCAAAAGCTGTGCAGCCATCTAGTCTCTCTTTGTCTTCTTTTGTAGCTGTCAACACTATAGGCACTGAGAGATTAATAACTCCCCCTGTAGGGCAAAAGGAAACAACAAAATTGGTACCAGTTGTACTGGAGCAACTGATCTCCTCCTAAGTCTTCCAGATGCCTTGAAGGGGGGGGGGATACTGCTCTAAACCCCCTATGTTAGAGCACAGTCTTTCCATAAGGCTCTCTGCATTTCATTGTCTTTCACTTTCTTTGGACACAAATATATTTTGGCAGATCTTTCAACTTGCACTTTTCCCCATTGCCACCTAGGCAAACATCACAAACATGACTATCCTTTCCTGTGGGCCAAACTACAAGTGATTCCCGTCCATGGCTGTTTCAGCACTTGAAAAAGGCGACCGGGGGGACACGGGGGGGGGGGGGGATGAGCTCCTGGAGCCACCGTGCGCAGACCCAGTCTGGATCAGGGACTTGCAGCTATTTTAAAGAACTATAAACACTTTTTAAATTGTGTCACTTGTTTGGGCCACATTTTTGTAGCAGCACATAGGAACTACCTTGCCTCCAAAGCTGGAAAACTAACAGTGCTGTATGCAAATTGCTCACACCAACATTGGGGAACATGTGAAAGCAAGCACCTCCACACTAAAGAAATGTCAGGCATTAACATTTCAAGGTTTGCTGAATTTGATTTGATGCTTACAGAGTACTTGAACTGAGAGCGCTTGGAATGATTTTCATTCAAAAGAGACACACTGTGATCCAAAGGTTTTAGGCATTTATGGAAAAGACGTGTTATGGATGCTGCCTCCACCCTTCTGACACAGCCTTGGTTTCTTTACAGCTCTACTTCCTTCCCAGAGGTTAACTGTGACTTGCTGGACTCCCTGTGAGCTTCAAAAAGAATGCTGAGCTGCCAGCAAGGAAGTAACATCCAGGTACTCATTTAGGTGGCAACTTCCTTGTGAAAGAAGTGGGCACTTGGCTCACACTCCTCTTCATGGCAGCTTTCTAAGTAAGTCCAGAAACTTTCAAGTGCTTAAAAGAATGTTACTGGCTTGACTACCCATATAACAATCCCAGCTGTCCTTCCTAAATATCAGTATTAATGCTCAGAAACACAAAGAGAAATATTATATAAAATATACTGGAAAACTGCCATTCGTTTTTCAATATATTTGATATTGTTTCCTCTGCTTGAGATTGATTCCAGTCTATGCAAAATGTATTTTCAGGTCTGCAACTTTGAAATGAAATGGAACGTTTTAAAAAAGAAAGAAGGGGGGGGGATGGAATACGAGCATTGAGCCTGAAACAATTCCAAAGCGGCAATCCTCTTTTCCACAACAAAAAGGGGGAGAGTAGAGGCAGGGTTTAATTTTAAACCAGGCTTAGCGCCCCCAGTGTTTCCAACCAGAATGTAAGGCTCAGTTTGGAACATGAGAAAGAAGGAAGATGCTAACATGCTTCCATCTGAGTATACCCAGTGTGTCTGACAAGAAAAAAAAAAAAAAGAATAACTAGCATGCACCCACTGGGGTAAGGAGTGAGCTAGATATAACCATAGAACACAGTGCAGGGAAGCAGCCAATGAATGTGCCATATGATATTCAACAGCTAAGCAGAGTTTATCATTTTAAAAGTCAGTTCAGAACCTTCCACAGCATTTCTAAAAGTAGAAACTTCTTAAAATGGCAGAAAAGATATCAAACCTAGAAAGTTGCATTTTTCTGCCATTTGGCACTAGACAGGGTTCATCACTACTTCTAGTTTTTTGTTTTCTAGCCAAGGCTACAACATGTTTTTTTCAATGCTTACTGAGCCTACTAGACAGGGTTCATCACTACTTCTAGTTCTTTGTTTTCTAGCCATGGCTACAACATGTTTTTTTCAAGTCAGAACATGAGCTGAGGGCACAGCCATGCTTACTGTGCCCAAAGGAAGAGCTGCTCTTTAACATTCCAGTGGCCAGTAAAATTAGGTGCCCACTATATTTAAAGTGTCTTACCATCAAGCAGACAGTCAAAATGAAGGCACTGCAAATATTCTCTCTCTCTCATAAAGCCATTAAGTGGCGTTGCCCAGCCCTCTGCCAGAACTTGCACCCACTGCATGTCCACCTGAAAACAGATATATGTTTAATGTTCAATTAGCTCTAGTTTTCACTAAATTATGTTGCCACTATAAAAAGGGAGCAAATCTTCCAAAACAAGAGTGATTACTATTTTTCCCCAAGTGTGGCTTTTATGCAACACTGACAGTTAAGGCAGTGTAGCATTTTGAGCTTAAGACTGAGGAAACCCAGGTTCAAATCCCTGCTCAACCACTACACTCTTACTGGGGTCACCTGGAACCATCTCTCAGAGTAATCAACATCACAGAATTGTTGCTGGAGTAGACATGCTGGTCAGGCGACAAGCACCATGTATGCTACCATGATCTCTTTGGAAGAACCGATGATCATTACCAATAATAACTTTAATAATAGTAATAGCAGTGGCCTGCACCCATCCACATTCTGAAGACTTAAGGGCATTTGTTTTTCTAAGGGAGGGTGGTGATTTGCACTGCTTCTGTCCTCCCACTGCAGGTCCCCCCCCCACTATGCTGTTCGTGAGAATCCCTTGACCCTCAGGTTCAAAAATTTAGTGGGCTGAGTAGGCTGCAGCAAGAAGGGGGAAATGGGTAAAAATTGCCACCCTTTAAAAAGAAAGTTCAAGGGTGTTTAATTATTTGGTTGGATAAAGGCAACTATTGACTGGTGCTGCCATTTCATACCAGGATATATCCTAAAGAACAGCCTGAGGTAGTAGCAAGCCACCATTGTTTTCTTGTCAATGTCCCTCTGTACACTGCACGTAAGGGACAAAGTGATAGGAAAATGTGGAACGGCATGCCAGGAAAACCAATCTAGAGCTTACTATAAAATACCCATGGACAGTGTTCCCTCTAAGCTGAGTTAGTGTGAGCTAGCTCACACTAACTCAGCTTAGAGGGAACATTGCCCATGGACTGTAAATTTTATTGTTTAAATACAAATTTATAAATTATAATAAGTCCAAATATCTCAGAAAATTTACAGTTTATACAGCCATGAAAACCAATGCAATGGTAAGAACAACAAGCTCATGTACCAAAGAGAGAAAGCCAGTCTGACAGGAAGACACGTCACATCCATCCTCCATTGGCACACAGTTGGATACCACAACACATCCACTTGATTGACATCTATATATTTTTTTGTAAGGCAGTAAGCCTAATTAAGACAAAAATCTTCTTTACTTTATCAAACCAATGCTGTACCTTGGGAGAACTTTCCTACTTCCAATGTCTAGCAAAAATCTAGCTCAAGTTCAGAACAATAAATAACTTGGTATTTGCCAGGGATCACTGGGACAGCAGCAAAATTTTACAGCCTAAGTGGAACTTGCTTCTCAGTTTAGCAATTTTACTATTGTTCTTCAAAATTTGCTAGCTCACTCACATGTCCTCAACTCACATGTTTTAAAAAAATCAGCCCAAGGAGATTTACAAAATCAATATACATTGGCAGAAGTACTGTATCTTAGCCAACTCCCCAGTGTTAAAAGCCACTGATTAACCAGCTCCATAATGTTCTCTTTAAACAGAAAACACCAGTGAACTACAACTAATTGACAGCACATATTGCCACTTCTGTGAATAGGTTAAAAGCTCCATCAAGGACATGAACATGCAACATTTGCCACATTTTCCAGGGACAATGAACTTCAGTATAGGATCAAGCTTAACATTCGGTTTGCAGACAGACTATTAAACTCTGTGGATTTTTTTTTCTTCCCACACTTTGTGTTATCCATTTGCTTAGCATTTAGCAACTGATGAACAAGTCTTCTCAAATCTTTCACTTACAAATCTTTAGAAAGGTGTATGAAAGAAACCCAGCAATTTACAATCAGTGGCTTTAACTGAGCAAGGCAATGGACAAATTATAGAAAGGAAATTACATAAAAGGGAAAAATTAAGACAATTGGAGAATTAAAGAGCACTTGACAACCTCAAAACATCCAAAGAGGGCAATACTTATGGCATCTATTTAACTTAAATTCTATGTTCATCTTTGAGTTTGTAAGAAAAGGTGAGCTAACTTCTTCAGAATCTTTTACTGGAGGTAGGCCTAACATGAACAAAAAAGAGAGAGAGGCACACATATATGGATGTAAGTAACTGGCAAGGGTATTGAAGTGCCACCACCTTACCATCAAGTACAGGACTAGAAAAAAGAAAATGTTATTTAAGTAAGGTGGAGGCAAAGGCCCTAAAAGGTGTGAATTAGTTAAAAAGCAAGAACTAATGGCTAACCAATATGAAAAAAGGAGACTGCAGGAAGGTGCTAAGCATGAAACCCAAACAGGATAAAATCAAAATACCAACTACCCAAGTGCAGTGGAGATACTATAGAAAGCCACAATGTCAGCAGTGATATAATTCCTTGATCACTAGAAAGGCAAATCTCCTGAAAGCAACTGGCACTTAAGAAATGAAATCATGCTTAGGGATGGGCACAATGGTTCACGAGCCAAATTCAGCACTTTTTTTCGGTTCAGCTCTTCAGGTCATTAAACCTGACAGGTGATCAGACCAGGTCTGCATCCATTTCACTGGTCAGTTTCACTTCCTCCTGCTTTGAAGGGGGGAAGCAAAACAGACCAGTGAAATGGCTGCCAGCCATTTCAGCCTAACAATTGATGGGTGCACCCGCCCTGCTGTTAGATTAAATGGCTGCAAGCCATTTCACCGTTCGGTTTTGCCACACACACACCCCGTCACTTCCAAGCAAGGGAAAGTGAAACAGACTGGTGAAATGGCTGCCAGCCATTTATACCTAACAGCTGATGGGCGTACCTGCCCCACTGTTAGGCCAAAATGGCTGTGAGCAATTTCAATCGTCAGTTTCGCCCCGCCCCCAAGCAGAGGGAAGCAAGATGGACTGGTGAAACAGCTGCCAGCCATTTCAGACTAATAGCTGACAGGTGCACCCACCCCACTGTTAGGCTAAAAGGGCTGTGAGCCATTTAAACCTAACAATGGTGTGGGTCTGCCCATCAGCTTTTAGATTTAAGTGGCTGCAGGCTATAAACCTGCTAGTTTCGCTCCCCCCACTTCGAGGTGGGCAACCCCCCCTTTTCTCCTGGCCGTGGCTCTGAACGGGCCGGTTCAGGGCAGTTTTGGCTCAATTTAGTGCAGGCTTCGGTTTGGGGGCTGCCCTGAGCCTCAAACCAAATCGGAATTTTTAGGTTTGTGTCCATCCCTAACCATGCCCTTAGGATGGGAAAGTAGAAGAACTGTGTGTCGTTCTTTATCCTTAGAAAAGGAGCCATGCAAGCATTAACCAACTGCTTTGGTACCTGACACCAGTAAATTGCTGCTCACTCAGTCATGGCAGGCAAAAGCACCTACAAATCTGATGACCCGTCATCTTTTTCTTCTAATCCAGGGGTCCCCAATGTAGGACTTCTAGGCACCACTGCACCCTCTCCACTGCGTAACTGGGAAGCCGCAGCAGCCATTCTGTGGCTGACTCTGCCTCCTGCGGTGGCCATTTTGTGGCTGCACCCGGCATACTGTGCCAGAATTCCAAATGTCCTCTCAGACTGCAAAAGGCTGGGGACCCCTGCTCTCGTCCTATCAGTGACGCAACATAAGCCCCTGCAGGCTATTGTGGACTAATATGCAAGTCAGTATTACCTTATTTATTTCCAGGGCTGGCAAAGTTTCAGCATCCGTTTTGGCCAATTTAAGCTTGTTTTCAGGAACATACAGTTCTTTAACCTCATACGAGGCATCCACTGGCACAATGTCCTATGAAAAAGACAAACGTTGGTAACAGGGAAAACAATTATTTTAACATGCTGTAGTTGGGTTGTGTGTTGCTTTTAATTTTTTTAAAAAGCCACCCCAATTAAGATTCAGCCTGTATTAGAATTCTCGACAGAAACAATCCTAGCTGCTCAAGGCCACGATTGCTGGGAAATCCAGTGGTAACTGAGATAGATGAAGAAATAATTGAGTTTTTCCTGACACTGTGAGCTGATGTGATCTTTCATCAACACTGCACTAGATAATGAGCAACTCATGCTTCCTTTGTCACTGCCTCTGGGTCCCACATGCAGGAATATATATATGTGGGTAACATGTGCATATTGTGTATGTTCTCCTGATGCACAGGTGGACCATACTTCTCAGCAGGGGTCATTTCGTAGAAAAAGAGGTGCAGGAGCTCATTAGCATAACTCATTAGCATGCCAAACCCCCTGACATCACCGGAAGTGTGTCAGAAGGCAACACCCGCCACTCAGGCTCCACTGGACTCTTTTGGATTGCTAGCTATTGGGGGGGGGAGGAATGTGCAGATCTGTCCTCGCAGAGGAGGGAGAGCTTGTACCTGAATAAAACTTGGACTTAACAGTGCCACTGGACTGTTTTGGACCGGGGGGGCGGGGGGAGCTCTGCAACTTACCTGGTTGCTTCTTGCTCTGACTGAGGGCTGCTGGGAGCAGGGGGTGGGGCTTGTTGCATGTGCCCGCCCCCTGGGCTCTTTACTGCCAGAGCTCCGCTCCTGTGTGCTCCTGCAGGAAATGATCCCTGCATCTCAGAAACTCTGCAGTGACTCCAGAGCAAGTGTGAACCACCTATGCTTCCTCCCATCTGCCCTGACTCTATCACCACTGCTTTGCCCTCATCTCTGTTACAATATGGTGCCCAACAGTGTGGCACCAAGCAGTACGACTGCACCGCCTGCTTTAGAAGAAACATTTTGAACAGTTTAATGCAGCACTTGCCAAACAGTACAAGCAGTACACAGACAATCCAATCAACATTCAAGTGGGAAAAGAACGTGATGGAGTCACCACAAAGTTAATTTTTTGCCAATGATGCGTCCAGACATTATTACTAACTAAAAACAGTTTGTATGTTTGGTGCCTAAGCAGACTAATTTTTCTTTCTTTCTTTGGGGGGCAATGTCAATTACGGTTTTGATTGTGAAACTGGAAAAACATACTACAGGCATTCTTCAAAAAAGCCAGTCGTTCAAAAATCATAACATAAACCTAAGTTCTTCCATTACTCGCAACTAATATGCAGACTGGAACATCTTCTGCAACGTGCTAGAAAACTGCTAAGAGGTACAGAAACCGGATGCGCTGGGAACCCTCTTGCCAAACATAATTAGCGTAATTTGGGTACACAGCTGAATAGGATACAATGGGCACATCACACCGAAATTAGTGTGGAAAAGAACTAACCAAGGAAATTAGCAACTACTGCCATGTGAAGATGATGGGCTGCCTAGCCAGCAAAGGAGAATCAGTCAAAACACTAAAAACCAATACAGCAAAGATTTTGACCCATTCTGAATATCTGATGTTCTAAAGAAAAATACAAATATTCGTGACTGGCAGGTACAAAGACCAGTCATCCATCTTTCCCTCTTTTTACAAAAATAATTCTTAAGCATTTATAATGAGAATCACTGGATGGGCAATTTGGGAAATAAGCAGAGCTGAGGCCATAGTCAGCAAATAAGGGCTCAACTTCAATAATATTTGGTCAAACGTAATCTTATTAACTAAACATGCTTACTGGTAGCAGCCCCCACTGATTTCAAAAGGCCATCCATTCAAATAACTATGAATTTTAAGGGTTTCTAACATCACTGCATTAAGAAAGGCCCCCACACTTCTATTATTCCGCAAACTGTGTAAAATGGAATTGTCCAGGAAGGTATTTCTATAAAGGGAATAAGGCTGTAGTACAATGAAATAGAAAGTGCTTTTATGAAGGGAATAGGTTTGAAGTCCATGACGCTGTTTTCTATTTCTGAAATCCATGTTTTGCACTGTTTATAACATATCATGTCTGATACTTTTTATTTATTTATTATTATAACATATCATGTCTGATACTTTTTAGTGTTACTAAATTTTTGATTCTAATTCTATTGCATTGTTTGTTGGATCGGTGATGCTATTTGACTGCATTGCCTTATCTGCCATGGAGATAGATCATGTTGGATAGCTGTGTTAGTCTGTCTGTAGCAGCAGAAAAGAGTGAGAGTTCAGTAGCACCTTAAAGACTAACAAAATTTGTGGCAGGGTATGAGCTTTTGTGAGTCACTGCTCACTTTTTCAGATACAGGTATCGGAAGAAGTGAGCAGTGACCCATGAAAGCTCACACTCTACCACGGAAGCTCACACCATCTGCCTAGAATCTCCATGAGAATGGTGACTTAATAAGTAGAATTATGCCAGCTTTAAGGAAGCAAGTGCAATTTAGGGTCATCTTCCACAAAAATACTAAGCTTAACTACTAATCTGAAGGTTACTTCAGGCAACTAAAGCTTCTAATCCCTTCACAGCTGCAAAAATGAAACATATGAGTATTTCAAACATTACACAATGACTGCATGCAACAGGGTAAGTGGTTCTTCCTTCTACCACACCAGCCTCCCAAAAGAAAAAAGTCGCATTAAGTTTGGAAGAAGAGAAACGGATCCAATTCAGTAGTTACATTTTAAGATACCAGTGACGGTTTCCATTAATGGACAAAAGTTCTTGTACTTCTGTGAAGTTTAAAGTCATATTTCGGAATTTTACTGCACTTTTCTTTGTCCCTTAGTTTCCAGTTGCAGAAACCTATAAGCAAGCTCTTTCTCAAACAACACTTGCTAAGAAAGATTAGTTTTTCAAAAACAGAAGTATTTGATTGGGGAAACAGCTTTAGAAAGAGTGACATTTTAACAGCATCTTTTATATGAAAAGGTTTCACTGGAATAATTTTCAGTGGGTAAGAGGTCTGGTTAAGAATTACAACCAAACATAAGTGGCTTATTCTTATTTTTTAACAGCTCTGTTCTAAGCTTATATTTTAAAATACGGTCAGAAGAATTTTTGGCAAGACTGACACAGAGGCAGTTTCTAATATGCTGTGATCTTTCTTCCAAAAAGGAAAGAAAATAGCTTCAACTAAAGAATTTTTCTCATCAAACTAGCAGGGATAAATTTCTTCTTAAACAATAAAGAGAGATAGAGCATATATAACACTCTTAGATTCCTAAATATTTAATCTTTTTGGTTATTTCCATTCCCGATAGTACTTGAATATTATCTTTTTGTGATTTAACACAATTTTTTGTCAATATTTTAGTTTTTTAAAAATTTATTTTCAGTCCCGCAGCTTGTCCGTAATCCTGTATTACTTGGGTCAGTTTTGTTATTGAGGGTATTGGGTCTTCTAGTATAAACACCAAATCGTCAGCATATGCTTGCAGTTTAAATTCTTCTCCTTTTATCTTAAGTCCTTTAATTTGTTTGTTACTTCTTACTTGATCTGTTAATGTCTCTAGAGCAAAGATAAAAAGTAAAGGGGACAGCGGGCAACCCTGTCTAGTTCCCTTTTGAATTTCGATGTCTTGCGTCATGTCATTGTTTACTTGTACCTTTGCTATTTGTTTACTGTATATAGCCTTAATCATCATTAGAAAGTTTAAGCCACACTTCCAGGCTTCTAATTTTTGGATCATAAATTCCCAACTCACGTTATCAAAGGCCTTTTCAGCGTCTAGGAATACTAGTGCCATTTCCTTATCCGAGTTCATCTCATAGTACTCCAAAACGTTTATAATTGTTCTGATATTATTCTTTAAGTGCCTTTTCGGTAGAAATCCGGCTTGGTCTTTGTGTATTACTTGTGCTAGTACTTTCTTCATTCTTGCTGCTAATATAGATGCGAAGATCTTATAGTCGGTGTTCAATAGAGATATTGGTCTATAGTTTTGGATTTCTGTCCCATCTGTATCTGCTTTATGTATCAGTGTTATTATGGCTTGATTCCAAGTTTCTGGTATTTTACCAGAAATAATTATGTTTTGTAGTAGATCTTTCAGTACCAGTATAACCTGTTCTTCATATCTCTGATATATCTCTGCCGGAATCCCATCCGGTCCTGGCGATTTATTTGTCTTCTGTCTTTTAATTGCCTCTGTAATTTCGCAGATAGAAATGGGATCATTTAATATCTTTATTTGATCTTCATTAAATCTCCTTTTATTTGTCTCTTTAATATATTTCCATACTGCCTCAGTATTTTGCTTATCTTGTTGATAAAGTGTCCTGTAGAATTCTTCTATTCTCTTTTTTATTTCTTCTATTCCATACATTTCTTCTCCGTCTTTGTTTTTGAGAGATTTTATCACCTTTCTTTCTTCCTGCTTCTTAATTTTATATGCCAACCATCTTGTTGGCTTATTTGCGTTCTCGAAATAGTATTGTTTAGCGTATTCTATACTCGTAGCCAATTCTTGATTTAATATTAAGTTCATATGATGCTGTAGTAGCTTTAGTTTGGTATGGCTTTCTCCCTTGCCTATTGGTATCTTTTTAAGTCTTTCTTCCTCTTTCAGTATTAGGTTTTGTGTTTTCTCATAATCTTTCCTTCTTTGTTTCCTTCTCCAGGCCTCTTGGTTTATAAAGCATCCTCTTAAATACGCTTTGAATGTATCCCAGACTATTTCTATTGGTGTTTCCGGCTGTATATTTTGTTTAAAGAAATTTATAATATCTTCTTTAATTTTCTTATCAAATTCTTTGTTTTTTGTTAGATTCTTGTTCATTCTCCATCTTGTCTTTCTTTGTCTATCCTTTAACGTTACCATCATGGGACTATGATCAGCAAAAGTGTTGGGTAAAATTTCCACCTCAACTATGTCTGGAACCGAGGTGATTGACATCCACGCCATATCAATCCTGGACCATGAGCCATGTCTTGCTGAGTAAAATGTATAGTCCTTTTTGTCTATATTACGCACTCGCCAAGCATCTACAAGGGTGTACTCTTCTATTATATCAAAGAATTCTCTTGGTAGTTTGTTTCCTGAATTCTTCTGTCTCGCTTGCGTCTTTCTGTCTTTACTCCCATCTATTACAGCGTTGAAATCTCCAAACATATATATTTCTGGTGTATTATATTCCATTAATACATTTCTTAATTTCTTAAAAAAGAGTTCTTGGTTTTGATTTGGTGCGTAGATGTTTACTATTAATATCCTTTTCTGCTGTCTTGTGATCTTTATTATCAAAATCCTTCCATCTTCTGCTGCGTAGACCATTTCCGGGTTTAAGTACTCTTTGGCATATGTTGCTACTCCTCTTTTCTTTGTTACATCTGATGCCACAAATAGTTTGCCTAACTTCTTGTTTTCTAGATATTTTTGATCCTGTTTTTTAATATGCGTTTCTTGCAAACATATTATCTCTGATTGTAGCTTTCTTAATTGATGGTATATTCTTCTCCGCTTAAATTGACTGTTCAAACCATTTATATTTGCCGAGAATATCTTTAGATGTCTTGTTTTTCCCATTTTACTTTTCGTAGCTCTTTCCTTGCTCTCTTGCTCTTTGCTGATTTCTGGTTAATATATGTGATGGTATGTGATAAGTTCTTTTTTCTCTTTGTTTCTTTTCTCTTTTCTCCTTTGCTGTCTCTGCTTCTTCTCTTACGTCTTCTTCTTCCTTTTCACTCTCCTCTTCTCCCTGCCAGCCCATTTTTCCACCATTTTTGTCCAAGAAGTCTTCTATCTTAAAAATCGAGTCTATTCTATGTCTCCTCCCCTCGTATGTGAATAGAACTCCTTCTGGAACTAGCCATCTATATTGCACATCATTATCTCTTAGCAATTTCGTTAACATTGTATAGCTTTGCCTCTTCTCCCGAACTCTCCAAGGTATTTCTTTCAGGAACCTTACTTCTGCCTCTTGTATTTCCACTTTTGTTCCTTCTGCTTCCCTCAGTATTTTATCCCTCATGTTTTTCCTTACAAATTTCATGTAGACCTCTCTGGGGACTTTATTTTTCCTGGCATAAGAACTGTTTTTCCTATATACCTGATCCATTTCCTTCTCTAGTTCTTCTTCTGTTGCCACCTTTAGTTGTTCCGATATGTTTTTAATCATTATTTCCTTTAAATTTTCTCCTATTTTTTCCGGTACATTCTGGCATCTGATCATTAGATTTGCTTTTTCCATCTCTAGTCCCATCAGGGCTTCTTCTATGCAATCTGTCTTGGCTTTTACTTCTTGGACATCTTCTTCCATATCTTTCATTTTTTCTTCCATATTGGAGCTTGCTGCTGCTATTTTTAGTATTTCTTGTTTATTTTCCTTGATCTGTTTTTTAATTTCTTCTGTTTCTATGGTTATTTTTTGAGTTAGATTCTGAATTTGAGTCTGCATAGGTTCCATCTCTTTCCTTATCAAAGGTGGTAGCGTCGCTTCTGCAAAGTTTGCTAGGCATTCCTCTGCATTAGGCTCTTAAATTCTTTCGGGTTCATTTGTGACGTGGTCATTGTGTTGAATTTTAATTGACTTTGTAGGCTACTCTGCCCTGGTGACTTTATTGAAGTTCTCCTAATACCGCTAGCACCACTAGCACCAGCTCCAGTGTTTCCTGTGGCCATGTATCTTAAATTGTTTTTCTTATTTTTATTCTGTTTTAAATAGTATATATACTTCTTGTACCTTTCTCCTTTTTCCAATACTCCTTTTATACTCCTTTTGTAGCCCCCCCTTATATTTCTATTTTTTCTGTATATTGTCCTATTTTGTTTTTATATTGTCAGTTGCCTCTTTCTCACTTTCACCCCTTAGTTTCTGTCCTGTGTTTTCTGCCAAATTCTTTATTTTGCTCGTTCTCTCTATTCTCTCTATTCCCTCCGTTCAGAAACTCTCTATTCAGTTTTTAAAGTTCGTTGCTCTCTTCTGCCCTCTTGTGGTCTTTGCCAGTGTTCTTTCAATCTCCGGCCCTATCTCCTCTTCTGCCCATGCGTTCGGGTCTTTCCGGCTCCACTCGACTCTGCTCGGCTCAGCCCCCTCCGCACTTCCTGCTTCGTCTCCTGTCTCGGCTCCCCTCGGCTGCCTTTGATCTCTCCCGATCTCCACGGCTCCGCTCAGCTGCGCCCGGCCCCGAAACAGCTCCCGGCTTGGCTCTCCCCGCCCTTCACTCCTTCGCTCCTCCGCCCGTTCTCCGCCGCCGTTTACCGCCGCCGCCTCCGCCCTCCGCTCTTTTGCGTCAGCCGTCGCCCTCCGCTCTACTTCAGGACTGCCGCCTCGTTCCCAACCTCCAACAAAAAGACAAGAGAAGCCACAATGTAATCTCTAGAGGTACCTAAGCAATATTTTATTTTTATTTGTTTTTGTTAACTTCCTCACATTTTATTTAAGCTTTTCTCTCTGTCTCAGATCTCGTCCCTCGGGTTTACTTTACTCTTAATGGCCGCCTTAAAGTGCTACTCGCCCTTTTCCCCTTAGTCACTAATCCTCCCCTGCTGTTATCAATTTAGCTTGCCTTCTAAATATAAACTTATAAGATACTTAGCTTCGGTTGTAGGTCTATTTTCCCTTCGTTTGTCGACTCCTTTTGGTTCCCGCGGTCCTTCTATGGTGCGCCTTCTCACCCGGCGTTTTTCTTGTCGGGTGTCTCTAATAGCCGTTGCTTTGAAGCACCTTTGTGCCTCCAGGCAGTTTGCCTTCACTGCCTGGCTACAAAGTCAAGCTTCCTGCACAGTTTTCTTCTCCAAAGAAAACTTTTTTGAGTGTTGGAAGACTCAAAATCAGCTTTAGAAATAGAGCTTTGTGAGCAGCAGCTCCTACCCACGTCTGCTCTCGTCGCTACCCGGAACCGGATACTTTTTAGTGTTACTAAATTTGTGATTCTAATTCTATTGCATTGTTTGTTGGATCGGTTATGCTATTTGACTGCATTGCCTTACACGGTATCATCTGCCATGGAGATAGATCAAGTTGGATAGCTGTGTTAGTCTGTCTGTAGCAGTAGAAAAGAGTGAGAGTCCAGTAGCACCTTAAAGACTAACAAAATTTGTGGCAGGGGCTGAGCTTTTGTGAGTCACTGGAAAACTGCCAGATACAGGTATCTGAAGAAGTGAGCAGTGACCCATGAAAGCTCACACTCTACCACGGAAGCTCACACCATCTGCCTAGAATCTCCATGAGAATGGTGACTTAATAAGTAGAATTATGCCAGCTTTAAGGAAGCAAGTGCAATTTAGGGTCATCTTCCACAAAAATACTAAGCTTAACTACTAATCTGAAGGTTACTTCAGGCAACTAAAGCTTCTAATCCCTTCACAGCTGCAAAAATGAAACATATGAGTATTTCAAACATTACACAATGACTGCATGCAACAGGGTAAGTGGTTCTTCCTTCTACCACACCAGCCTCCCAAAAGAAAAAAGTCGCATTAAGTTTGGAAGAAGAGAAACGGATCCAATTCAGTAGTTACATTTTAAGATACCAGTGACGGTTTCCATTAATGGACAAAAGTTCTTGTACTTCTGTGAAGTTTAAAGTCATATTTCGGAATTTTACTGCACTTTTCTTTGTCCCTTAGTTTCCAGTTGCAGAAACCTATAAGCAAGCTCTTTCTCAAACAACACTTGCTAAGAAAGATTAGTTTTTCAAAAACAGAAGTATTTGATTGGGGAAACAGCTTTAGAAAGAGTGACATTTTAACAGCATCTTTTATATGAAGAGGTTTCACTGGAATAATTTTCAGTGGGTAAGAGGTCTGGTTAAGAATTACAACCAAACATAAGTGGCTTATTCTTATTTTTTAACAGCTCTGTTCTAAGCTTATATTTTAAAATACGGTCAGAAGAATTTTTGGCAAGACTGACACAGAGGCAGTTTCTAATATGCTGTGATCTTTCTTCCAAAAAGGAAAGAAAATAGCTTCAACTAAAGAATTTTTCTCATCAAACTAGCAGGGATAAATTTCTTCTTAAACAATAAAGAGAGATAGAGCATATATAACACTCTTAAACTTCCTGTATTTGGCTTTGAAAGTAAAAGCAAGTGGGAATGGACAAGTCATTTTATTATATTAAAGAAGCATTTTAAATATTTTATTAAAGCATTCTACTTTCACAAATTATGAGGCACTTTTCTCTATTTCAGTCTTGTTTTTTAATTCAGGCAAGGCTCACTCCAAGCCTGTTCCCTCGACTATGCAATACACCCAACACACCATCCTGGTACATACCTGCATTCAACCACCACCTCAAACATGCAAACACAAAAGACATCTCAAGAGAGCTTTAAAATTGGGCCAAGATGCCCAACTCATGCACAGTATGCAATTTATTTCAGAACATTAAACCATGGCTTCATGAAAAGAAGAAACATTTGAATAAATTTATAGCGCTAGTAAATCTAGCATTCCTGGTACATATAAAAGACAACTTTTAAAAGCATCGCTTTAGATTAAAAACAGAGGCAAGAAAAATCTTGGTTCTTTGAGACACATGGGACTGAGCGAAAAGGCTGTGTTAGCAGGCCATCTAGTGACCACCTGAAGGTTGTGCTTCAATCGAGGATCCATGATGTTATCTTAACACTTTCCTTACTCTCCATTTTGCTACAGTTCCCTAAGATGCAAATTGTTCATTTATTAACCATTAGAATTTATTAACCATTAGATATTCAATACATTGCAAAAGTATACAATATTAAGGGGGAGTGAAAATTTAATTTACATAGTTACAATGTCTTGCACAATGCCATTTTGGTACGATATAAAGATGAATATTAAATGATTGAGTACTTACAGCAACAATTTAGGGACAGAATTTACAATTCTTGTATATATTAAAATTTAACTCTATACTGTTACCATGGGAACAATTGCAAGTACATTTTAATTACTCATGTAATAAGCAAGGCATGTTACATGAGTCATGTTACATGGGTCATGTAGAAAGGACACAACTAAACCAACTGCACAGATCTCTAGCTGACAACATATCATGTTGTTTCTTGACGGAAAGGAAACACATTTTGAACGTCATTAGGATCTGGAGAATATCCTACTGATGACACAGCTCACCAATTTCAACAGCAGAGACCCAATCATGGTTACGCTAACAAGGATGTATTTCCAAACCAAAAGAATAGGCACTCATCCCTTACGAACAGCCATGCACACATTACATATGCAAGTCAACAAACCATGAAAACAGTCAGAGGACACAAGTTAACTTCTATTGGGCACTTTTAAGGCTATTGATTTTAGTAAGCTTAAGTTGGACTTACTTGGTGGTAACTAGAACAATCTGGTTCTGATTTATCATATGAGTGAACAAATTTAAATAAAATTCAACTCCTTCTGCACACCGATGCTTTGAAGAAAGGGCATATAAATGCAGAAGGTAACAGTGAAAACGATGCTATGCAAGGTATAGGTTTCAACTTAGAGACGTGTGTTCCTTCACCAACACATTTGGGAAACAAGATACCAGGAGGACATAATGCATAACAGTCAATCAACCTGTGAACCAGCTTCACTGAATGGAAAGTCTCCACAGCACTGCCGAACAGTAGTACAAAGAAGGACGACAGGGGTGGTGAGGGGTCTGGAGACCAAGCCTTATTTATTTAAAATATTTCTGTACAAATTTTTCTGCCAAACAACATGAGAAAAGGTGGAAAAGGCTGGACATGTTTACCCTGGAAAAGAGAAAACTAAGGAGAGACATGATCGCAGTCTTGAACTACCTGAAAGGGGCTGCCAGAAGATGAAGATGACTTCTTTGCTCTTGCTACAGAAGTCAAGACTAGAACTAACAGGTGAAAATTACAAGGAAGTAAATGTCAACTAAATATTACGAGGAACTACCCAAAAGAAAGAGCTGTTCAGCAGAGGAACAGACTGCCACTGGAACTGATGAACTGTCCTTCACTGGAGGTCTTTAAGAACTAGGATAAGACTTTAAGAACTAGGATAAGAGATGGCTGAATAGCCATCTGTCAAGGAGGCTGTGGTTACATAATCACAGGCGGGGGGAGTCAGTTAGACAACCCCCACCACTAACATTCTATTTTAAATTTTAACCTTCTGAATTTTTATATGTCATTTGATTCTGTTATTGTCATGATTTTATGTGACCTTGTAACCCGCCCTGAACCTGCTTGCAAGGTGAGCAGGATATAAATCAAAGAAAATAAATAAATAAATAAGACTCTGTGATTCTGCTAATACTCTGTGACCCCGCTCATGTACTGTGCCACTGCATGGAAAACCTGCTCTATATAAACCTTTGATCTAAACACTAATAGAGTTAGTCCTGACCAGTGGTGCCTTGATTAATAAATGTATCAGTGTCATAGAACATGCATAAACCCATTCATGCACATCCCAAATCTAGCACTGCTTCTTCTTAGCCTTTCCTCCGAACATATTGGAACTAAGGAACTGAGTTTTTAATTCAGAGAGGATTACTGTGGCTTAGCTTTCTTCTAGTCACAATAAAAGGCAGTGGGTTTGTCCCTGTGATGTAAGTTTAGCAGATTTTTATGTGTTTCCCTCTAACCCCTGGAAAGTTGTTTCCGACCCCTGGACAGTTTATACCCAGGGTTGTAGAACATGCAGGGTCTAATAGCACATGTGAGTCAGAAGGAGGGGTAAATCTCAGATAATAGAAAATATTTCTGTCAACAGAACAGAACGTCCACTGCAAGATTGGCTCACTTATGCATGTGCTTCTTTATTGGCCTGTGATGGTTCCATTCCCATGAAGACAGGGCAAGCCAAATGAAGTCCTAAGCAGGGAGTGTCTTTAGCACTTCCAACAAAACTTGTGACCATCTTATTTTTATAACTGCGTAAGCCCATGCTAGAGTATGAGGTACAATTCACCTGTACAACTAATGCCTGCCAACTTTTATGCTAGGGTTTGTACTTATTCATGTCATAAATCAGAAATTAAACAAAGGCCCCTGTCACACGGGCAGGAAACTGCAGAGGAGAAGTGTGGCTGTTTGCCCCGGGGCAAACTAACATGCAGTAAAGCGATCAGACCTACTGTGGAGGTTCTGTGGAGGTACTGTGGAGGTTCCATGGCAAGGGAGAGGTGCCGATCACAACACACGCCTGCGCGCAATGAAGAAGCGCGCGGCGCGGCGAACTGGTTTTCTTTTTTTGTGTACACTACGAATGCGCATGCTCCGTTGGGTGCGTGTGCGCATCCACGGAGACGTGGGGGGAAAAAAACCCTTTTCCGCAAGGGGACATGGGCGGGCGCCGGATACCACCGGAAACGCGATCAGACGCCCGCCCTTGCCCCGCAGTTTCTGGAAACTAGTACCTCCAAGGTACTAGTTTTTTGCTGCGCTTTTTCGGCAGGAAGCCTCAGTTGTGCCACGGAAGCACTACGCTTCCCAGATGTGCTGGTGAGATCGCGACCGGAAACTCCGCTTGTCTTCCGTATCTCTTGCGTGGCTAATGTTGCGTGTGACCGCAGCCAAAAATTGTTTTCTACAAGTTTCACAGGAGATTTTTTTAAAGTCCAAAGCATACTAACACAAAGAAATCAGGCTGCTTATCAATACTGGGTGCAACTAATGCTGTAGATTTTCCCACCCATTGAAAAATAATAGCCAAAAGTGAACAAAGCCCTGGCCATTTTTGCAAGTCAGTGCTGTCAGTTTTACAAGGGAGAATTATCCACTTATACTATTCAATTCCACTACTAAGTGGATGGCAGAGTAAATAATCTGTGAAAGTACACTCTGTGCCTTGCACCAACCAGGTATAATGTCCCAGGGAGATCTAATGTGCCTAAAGCCAGAACTAGGAGAAGAGTATGCAATTTTGCACACCAATCCTTGACCCACATTTGGTCTCAAAACCTGCGTAGAAAAAGGAATTTTTGCTCATGATGACTTGGATCATGAAAATGAAGGAAGACATCAGCAGCATGTCATGCGTATTGTTCTTATTCCATTTTGCAATTTGACTAACATTTTTAATATTTATGCAAGTAGTACATAACTGTGTATATGTACTGCATAATATCGGTTGGATCCAAAGAACCATGAGCAAAGATGACAGAATGGAGATTTCCTGCCTCCCTTTCCATTTAACCCCCCCCCCCATTTTGATTCCAGACACCACCACAGGACCCCTCATCAACACCATGGGAGGCAATGAGGGGGTGCACGGTGGGAAAAGGGGTTGGCAAATGTTACCTTCATCCACCATCAACAGAGCTGCCACCACAGTAGCATAAGCATCATTACAGTGGCAGAAGAGCACCTTTGGGGCCAACCTAGGGTTGCCAAGTCAAAAAATGTACTTACCGGGGGACTCCCGGTCCGCGGCTGGAGCGCGCGCGCGCCGCATGCACATCACCAGGAAGTGACGTTATAACGCCGGGCATGCTGGGGGCGGGGCCATGACCATCCGAGGGAAAACCATAGAGTTTTCCCTTGGATGACCGTGGCCCCGCCCCCAGCATGCCCGGCATCATAACGTCACTTCCTGGTGACGCGCACGCTGGGGTGGGGTTCCCCACGGGGCCTGATCCACCGGCCACCGGAATTGGGAAGCCTAGGCCAACCCGATATTTCTAATATTGCCTTCACTCAGTATATGAAAAGTTCTACATTTCTATAGGCTGTAAATAAATTCCACAGATGAGTAGAAACTGTGTTTTTGCAGATTTACATATTCTGCAGTGACTTATGTTATGCTAAACAAATTTAAGATCACTCAGAAAAGAGACTGCTGTTGAGCACAGAACATTCTTCTGAGTATAATCTCACTTGCCATATAAGCTGTAGTTTGATCTCTGTTGTGATACACAACACAACACACATGAAAAAATCAACCCAAAAAGATTCCTCAAAGTGAGCCTGTACATAATTGTTGCCATCTTTTTCTCTTTTCTATTAAGTTTTGTTATTTTGATATCCAGAGATTCTATGGGCAGTGGAGGGAGAGGAGAGATTTTTTTTTACTAAACTTTTGTAATAGCAGAGAATAGCCCTGAAGATAAACACAGGCTGTTCTCAAAACAGCCAAGTATGAATCTGCAAAAGCCCTCTCATCCCTACTTGTTTCCTGCCCCCTTTCTCTCTTTCCAGCACTGCTCTTTACTCCTTGCAAAAAAACACACTTGAAAAATGCAAATAACTACGAGTTAAGTACAGCAGCTGAATGCAATGAGTCACATAAGCAAGGATTAGTGGAGTCCGATAAATAATCATCATAACCACCACCGAGGAAACCTAGACTCTGCCATCTCTATGAACCATGCTAAGCTATGTAGATATTTTTGTTTCGTAAAATGGTACCTTGACTTCTCCTGCTAATCCCCAAATGGAAGCAAACAATTCATAGGAGAAAAGACAAACAGACTATCTAGTTTTTGTTTTAAATAGTAACATGATTTGTTTATTAAGGCTTTTAACAAGGCCCAAAGATCATTTTCTGAACATGTTTTACATGGCGAAACACACAGGTTTTGGGACTCTAGTGTGCACACTTCCGGGAAGCAGGATCAGTGCACTCTCCAGGGTACATCACCACAACAAGAGTTGACGTCGAACTTTGACAGAAGTTCCTGAGGCTGTAGAACATAGAATTGCTTCTAGGGAGACGGATAACAAAGGATCTATTCCAGTGACTTGCCAGAGTTGTGCCATGATCATTTTTCTGCCTTGCCAAGAAATGCATTATACATGCTGCAAGTGCAAACTTATAAGAATGTTTGAGGAGAAGACGGAGAACTCGAGGCACAAATCTGTACACTGAGGAACATCAGGGAGGGAGGAAGGTTTTTTGACATGAAGGAAGAGGGGCTCCTAAGAGAACAGCAAGAGCTAGCAAATCCTAAGCAAGAGGAAGGAAGTAACAAGGAACAGGTGGGTGAGTAGAAGAATGTGACAAGGAGTAAGATAATCAGGAAATACTCACAGCCAGTGGAGCTGCAAAATCGCTACCAGCCGCTTCTGATGGTGGAAGAATAGCACACTCCGAGATCAAAAGGATGTGACTGACACACAAACACATAAGCAGAGAAGGAACCAAGCTATCCCACTGAGGAAGAGACGAGTAGTGGTGGTTGGGGACTCCCTACTGAGAGGGATGGAAGAAGTTGTGTGCAAACTGGACAAGGAATCTCGAGAGGTTTGTTGTCTTCCTGGAGCGTGTATCCGAAATGTGACTGAGAAAATTCCAAGACTGGTCAAAACCTCTGATTGCTACCCACTCCTGCTGATCCATGTGGGAACAAATGATACATCCTGAAGAAACCTTGAATGGATCTCCAAAAACTACGAGGCTCTGGGCAAGAAGGTGAAAGATCTGGGGGCACAGGTGGTGTTCTCCTCCATTTTACCTGTTGAGGGCCATGGAACTGGAAGGGAGAAGGATACTGGAGGTGAATGGCTGGTTATGTAGATGGTGCCATCGAGAGGGATTTGGCTTCCTGGACCATGGTATATACCTCCAACATGAAGGACTGTTAGCAATGGATGAGGTGCACCTTACAAGGAATGGGAGGAATGTCTTTGCTGGAAGACTTGCAAACCTGATCAGAAGGGCTTTAAACTGAAGCCATAGGGGGTGGGAAGAAAAAGTCTGATGTTGTGTGGCAACCCCAACACTAAGTTCAAGAAAGGGAGTGACCAGAGAATAAATGAACGGGAGAGAGGTGAGTTCAGTAATTTTCAGGTAAATTTGAAGGGACCTATAGTAGGAAAGGATGTCTGTAATCTGAGATGTCTTTATACTAATGCACAGCGTATGGGAAATAAACTAGAGGAACTTGAACTTCAAATATTGGAAAGTAAGTATGATCTGATAGGTATCACTGAGACTTGGTGGGATGAGTCTCATATATGGAGCACAGCGATTGAAGGATATATCTTGTTCAAATGGAACAGAATAAACAAAAAAGGAGGGGGGTGGCACTATATGTCAAGAATAAATACACTTGCACTGAAATTCAGGATTTCGAGAGTTGCCCTGTTGAAAGTGTGTGGGTAAGGATAGAGGGAGGGAAAAAAGAAGGGGATATTGTTGTGGGGGTATACTACAGACCTCCAATGATGCATTTGGATGATGCATTTGTACAACAGCCTGATAAACTTTCACAGAGACAGGATGTTGTGGTTATGGGAGATTTCATATTTGATGGAAATCTAACTCTGCTAGACATGGGGCATCCCGCAGATTCTTGAATAGTCTTGCCGACAACTTCATATCTCAGAAGGTGGAGGTGGGAACCAGAGGATCTGCTATCCTAGATTTAATC
>NW_015169794.1:860454-876338 GCF_001447785.1 Gekko japonicus
CTGGGCCCGGTGTTGTTCAATGTTTTTATAAATGACCTGGAGGAAGACATAGAGGGGATGCTTATCAAATCTGCAGATGACACAAAGCTGGGTGGGATTGCTAATTCTGAAGAAGACAGAGTCAGGATTCAGAATGATCTAGGTAGGCTGGAATAGTGGGCTGAGACAAATAAAATGAATTTCAATAGAGGTAAGCACAAAGTCTTACACTTAGGTACAAAAAATCAAAGGCACAGATATAAAATGGGAGGGACTTGGCTTGACAGCAGCACATGTGAAAGGGATCTAGGTGTTCTGGTTGATCACAAGCTAAACATGAGCCTGCAGTGCAAGGTGACTGTGAAGAAAGCTAATGAAATATTAGGATGCATTAACTGAAGCATTGTGTCCAGATCACAGGAAGTGGTAGTTCCGCTCTATTCTGCTATGGTCAGGCCTCACCTGGAGTACTGTGTCCAGTTTTGGGCACCACATTTTAGGAAGGATGTTGACAAGCTTGAGCGTGTCCAGAAGAGGGCAACCAGGATGGTGGTTGGAATCCAAGTCTTATGAGGAAAGGCTGAAAGAGCTGGGTATGTTTAGCCTGGGAAAGAGAAGGCTTAAAGGGGACATGATTGCAGTCTTCAAGTATTTGAAGGGCTGTCATTTAGAAGATGGAGTGGATCTATTCTCTCTTGCTCCGGATTGCAAGACTAGATCTAATGGGTGGAAATTACAAGGGAGTCATTACTGGCTAAATATTAGGAGAAACTTCCTAACTGTAAGAGTGGTTGAGCAGTGGAACAGACTGCCTCGGGAGGTGGTGGATGCTCCTTCGCTGGACATTTTCAAGCAGAGGCTGGATGACCATCTTTCGGGTATGTTGTAGGGCTATCTTTCGACTATGCTCCTGCAGAGTGCAGGGGGTTGGACTAGATGACCTGCAAGGTCCCTTCCAACTCTAACATTCGATGATTCTATTCAAAAGGTCAGACAGGTCCACATAAGGACAAAGTCCTTCATATACATGTCACCTAGATTGTAAAGGGGTTTCAAAGCAAGTCCAAGCACCATGAATTGCGCTTGGAAAGAGAGAGGCAGCCAGTGCAAAGATCACAAGTTTGGCTTAATACAGAGAGACTCACTCTTGATAGTAATCTGGCTGCTGCGTTCCAAACTAATTAATGTTTCTGGGTCTTCTACTAGGGCAGCCCCACATACACCTTATTACATTAGGGTAACTGGGTGCTGATAGGTAACCCTGTCCCTACAAACCTTGTGGCCCCAGTTAGGAATTAATTGTGTGACTAGCACCGCCTGTAAGCCGCTCTGAGACCCCCTGAGAAAGGGGGTTCGAGCGGGATATAAAGTCTAAGGTTAAATAAATAAATAAAAAAATAGTCAAGGCTCAAGGTGACCAAAGCATGGATCAGTATTGGAGACACAATAAAAGCCAGCAGCATACCCCTCAATTTCATTCATTCTTAGTGTAACGAACAAGTATCCACTCGAGAAAGGGCTATCTATTGTAGAAGCTTTCCAAATACTAAAGAGCATCACCACAGAATTTCTTCTTTGGTCATACCCCACCTTTCAGTTCCTCCAGATCCACAAAGTACATATCTTCTCTACAAGTACACACTCCTCCCAGTACAGGAATTCACATTAGGACTCCCTTTGGGGGAGATGCAGTTTTGGAACACAATTAACTTTTCCTATTGTAAAGTCATTTACTCTGCAAGTATTTCAAAGACTTCAATACACATTCTTCCCCCCTTAAACATAAGTTATTCAAGTTGTTTCAAGGATGGCAGCCAGAGTTATAAACAACATCATCAATACACTGTGTACGGTTCATGTACTATTTGATTCATAAAGCAATGGCAGTTCTCTTTCCATACTCCAAATACATAAGACCATAACGTCATGTCATGGCAGCCTGACAACGGCTTTTGTGAACCTCAATATATTAAAAGAAAACTCAATTTATCTTATTTATGATCCATTTTCCTGTCAGATTTTGAATGTTGAAACACTGACATGCCGCAGGGGAATATTCAACAATTGCAGCTTTTACAATTGCATTTTTAAAAAGGACTGTCACCCAGTTAAAAATAATCTTAGTCGAACAATGATGTGAGTTTTAACCAGTTCAATGATTCAATTTAATTAAGTCTGCACATGAATAAACTATTATTCTTAAAAGAGAACACTGTCTGTACTTTTACAGGAAGCATGCATATACTGTAGCAGGCACCTTCTTGGAAGAGGCAGTCCCGTAGGTTTCAGACAATAGAGACAATGGTAAAAACTTGGCCAATATTCTGATACCCCATGTGAAGAAAAAAAATTGCCCTTGTCAGGTATGTAATGGTGAAGACCTTTGCCGTCATAGAAAGTGCTTGCTGGTTTTTGCAAGTTCTTGCATTAAAAAAAAAAAGCTGCCCAGTTAACTGGGCATGTAAACAGTGCAGCCCTAACGTAAGTAAGCCCTTATTCCTGCATCCACATCCCACCAAAGACTTTACAGGCTGCACAGAAGTCACCACC
The DNA here is from genome assembly GCF_001447785.1 of Gekko japonicus. NCBI lineage: Eukaryota > Metazoa > Chordata > Lepidosauria > Squamata > Gekkonidae > Gekko > Gekko japonicus. The sequence goes on from NW_015169794.1 coordinate 862,984, forward strand.
TAACTCCATACCCTCTCTTGCAGAAGTTCCACAACTTGCTGAATGCAGTCGTTGACATCACAGGAATCTGTTTTCAGTACCAGCTCAGGGGCTTCAGGCTTTTCATACTCTGAGTCAATGCCAGTAAAACCTGCATGAAAGAGAGAACTTAAAATACTACTGCTTTTCAGAACAGATTCTTCAACTGGGACCAACAGAATGCTAAGCTCTCTAACTATGTAAAATGAAAGGTTGCTTTGGCAGATGCATCTAATATTGCTGGTCCTTATTGGTCCATCCAGGAGTAAAATCCAACCAGTTAATTAAAATCTTCACTGCAAGCTCTGCTCTTTTGGTACCCTGCCTAGAGAGACAAGTGGCAACAGCCATAATTTTTCACTGGTGGCATGTTCTCTATGGATTGCCCTCCCCTTCAAGGATCATCCAGCACCTACACTACTTAGACTTAGGCATCAGACCTATGCATCAGCCACTGTGTTACGGACAAATGCTTCCAGACAGATGATAATGTGACGTCTCCCTTCTATGCCTGCTGCCAAGGGAAAAAGGTCTTTGCTGCTGCAAGTTATTGTAAACTAGAGATGGGAAGGCCCGGGGAAAAGAACGGAAAAATGGGGGGGGGGGGCAGTTTTTTGGCATTCTTTCCAGAAAAATCGCAAAAAGTGGATTATGGAATTTTTTTTACAGTGATAGATAACATGTTTATGACAAGGTGTTCATAAACATAATCCTCCAATATTATTTCTAAAAACTATGTAACATGAAGACTTTTTTGTAAGACTATGTAAACTATATATATGTAAACTATATACATGTACTATATAAATCTCAAATAAATAAATAAATAAGACCACCTTGAATACCGTTATGAATTTTATTGTGGATATGTAATATTGTTTTATTGTATTTTATCTATTTAATCCGGCATTAGCCGCTTGTTAGCCGCCCTGAGCCGCTTCGAAGGGCAGGATATAAATCTCAACTAAATAAATAAATAAATAAATAAAAACTATCAAATCATTGCAATTCCTGTACACTGAGGATAAGCAAATGCTGGAATACAATTCAAATATTGAGAACACAATTCTCAAGCTGAAGAGAAGGATGCATTTCTGCCTCTAGGGGGCACTGCAGTTGTCACAAGCGAAGGAAAAAGGTTACAGTGTCCTTTTTGCTTGGGGGCTTCATCGTGTTGGTATAGTTCCTGGATCTGTTTCTGTCCTCTCAGCTGCCTGTACTATAGAGGAGTAGGAGGATTAGAGGCGGTAAAGTTCTTAGTTTTATTATGTTGATGGTTTCTTTGGGGGGGTTTTTTGGGGGGCGGGGTTTGCCTGCTCTCAAAAACTGGCAAAAAAGGTTCCTTATAGTTCAGGTGTTCTTTACATTTCAGGACCTTGTTGTCCCATTTGTAACAAAAAATATAACTTCAAAAAGCAAATTCAATTTGTTATTAATTTGTGAATAAGCTGTACTTTTAATATATCAAACATGATACTTCTGCGCCAAGCCAAATTACGTATACTGCATTTTATGTTCCCAAAGTAACAAAGTGACTTTCAATCTTTTAATCCATAAAGAGTACTAATATTGCATTTTTTCATTTTTTCAGAAAATTTCTGGTTTTTTCTGGGGGGAAACAGGTTTTTTCCATGGCTTCAAAATTTCCTGAAGTTTACATCTCTACACTGAAATGAAAGTGTGAACCAGGGAGGGGACCCTAGCACTCAATTAATTTTGCCATTGAATTATGTGACAAGTTGTTCCTTGCAGCAACATATGCAGTTCAAGCCTATTTTAATATCTATATGAAGCCACTGGGAGCAGTCAACAGGAGCTATGGGCTCTGGCATCCCCAATATGCAGATAACACCCAGCTGTACTTTTCTTTCCCACGTAATTCCATGGATGCTATCTATATACAATTAGCCACGTGTAGTCATGATCTGCAGAGAGCTAAATCCACGGCTCAGGGCCACACAGAGGCTAGAGAGATTTTTCTGCACACCTGAGGGACTCCCCAGATGTGCAGAAAAATCTTAAAAAAAATATATTCCCCCCCACTACAATTGCACTTGGGGAAAGCAGTTACAGCGGGGTGCCACAGATGAGCAGGACACCAGCTGCTGCCCCAGGCACAGCGGCAGCTGACACCAGCAAGTACTGAGGGTCTGGTGATGAAGGACACTGGCACCCACTGCAGGCCAATCCGCAGGAGAGCTTGCTGGCAGCCGCTGTGGTCCTGGGCTCCATGGTGGCAGACACCAGCAGCTCTGAGGGCCCAGGCACCGCCACAGTGAACACCAGCAGCCACTGTGGGCGCGGGACTGACCGGTGAGGATACCAGTAGCTGCTCCAGACGCCCGCTGAAACACCAAATCCATTGAGATTTCATTTCAATCATGTAGTCCATTCAATCATGTCATTACTATAGAAGGATTCTGACTGCATCAGACTCACCTTTAATTTCTCCGGCACGAGCCTTTTTGTAAAGGCCTTTCACATCTCTCTGCTCACAAACATGCAGTGGAGCATCAACAAATACTTCAAAAAAAGGCAGACTTGATGCTTCATGAATTTGCCGGGCATTATTACGATCCTAAGAAGCGACAAAAGGGAAAATAACAGCTCTATTACTAAACATATTCAGACAGCTACACATGTACCTATGCAATCCACAGCTAACACAAACCAGAGGCTTTTCAAATCAGAAACCGTAAACATGGTTTGAAGCGGGTTTCCTAGGTATGGTTACAAAGGAAACAGGTTTGCATTTAATCATGCATTATGTGATTTCACATGTCAACTGAAACTACTGGTTAATACCACACAGGGAAAGGAAGAAAGAAACAGATCCATTGAAAGACTGGCTCTTGAACAACCAACAACAATTCACAGGGACGTTAAGGTCAGATACATGGGGAGGGGAGTAAAGAATTAAAATTCAGTAGCCATCAATGTTATCAACCTATAGCTAAATTTTGTTTGAAATCCTAACTGGATATTAACATCTGCTTGTTCATTTTATTTAAACACAACAAATTCAAGTTATTAGTTTATACTTTTCACTGCAATGTTGATGCATGTATACAATACATTCCAAGTAGCCTGAAACACCCATGACATAGACATTACAAATATTCAGTTTTCAGAAACAGATTGTTGCTTTTTATGAAGGCAATTCAAGCTCTTGCTGAGCCATTACAGGCGATGGTTTGTAAAGCAGCCAAGTCATTTTAAAATTCTATTTGAACAGATGCTTGATCTTATCTTTTGTCATAAAGGTAGGAAAAGTTCTTCAGTATGCATTTCAGTGCGTACCAGTATTGCTAACATATGTGAATTTTCATACAGGCATATGAATTAAAGAGCTCTATAATGGGTCTTTTTGCATTCTTGCAAACAAAATTCAGGATTGCCCAGTGAAAACACTATTTGGGGCATCACTGTAATCACTCCTAAAGTGACCAGCCAAGCCTCAAAAGTATATATGGCAAAAAGATTTCTGGCTTTACCAGTGGTTTTGCTGCAGCCACAAAAAAGCAGACTGGTTATGTAGTGAACTGAAAGAGCCTTTTGGGTTCTTTCTTCTTTTCTGGGGAGTAGACAGTGACCTCCTTTTTTATTTTATTGGGTGTTAGACATGGCTGATGTATCTGGGATTGCAGCTGCCTGAGTAAAAGTGGAGATGTTCCTCTATACTCCTACTCTTTAATCACCTTATTATAACCCTTGTCACTACACAACAGAAGTAAGATTGTCTTCTCCTCCAGCAGGGGTCCCCATGGGAACCACGGTACCCACCAGCACCTTTCCTAGTGCCTGCCAAGTATTTTTTGGAAAGTGGGCAAGGCCAGGTGGGGCTTTCACCAGTCTTCTAACTGGCCACTGGTGGTTTGATTGGCTGTGAAGATTTTTTTAAATGTTGCTTTGGCAGCAGCTGCTATCATAGCATAAGGATCTTCACTGTGTGACTGATAGAAAGCTGAACCAGCCGTTTTGTGTCTGGCTCCATCTTTAGCAGCAGCCATTCTGTGGCAGCCATTTTGTAGCTACAACCAACATGCTGCGTCAGAATTCCTTTTTTTTTGGTAAACAAATTTTATTTTCAGGAATACAACATGTAAAATTAAATCATTTCATTCTTTCAATTGTCTACCCCATTCCCAGTTCCTCCCCTCCCTCCATTGGCTTCCCACAATGCTTCCACCCCTGCTCCAAATTGCTTCATATCATCAACAATATCAGTTTCTTATCATTACAATCTAAAGATAACATCATTTGACTTAATATTGGTCTAAACATATTAAGTTTTGTTTCACATCCCAGTTCTTTTCCAGATATATTTTAAAGTCACTCCATTCTTGAAAAAACACGTCATCTTCTTTGTTGTTCAATTTCTTCGTAATTTTGTCCATCTCTGCCATGAACAGAACTTTTTGTATCCAGTCCTCAATTTCTGGTACTTTCTCTGTTTTCCAAAATTGTGCATAAATCATTCTCGCTGTTGTGATTAAGTACCAGAATAAAGTCTAGCTGCCTGAGTAAAAGTGGAGATGTTCCTCTATACTCCTACTCTTTAATCACCTTATTATAACCCTTGTCACTACACAACAGAAGTAAGATTGTCTTCTCCTCCAGCAGGGGTCCCCATGGGAACCACGGTACCCACCAGCACCTTTCCTAGTGCCTGCCAAGTATTTTTTGGAAAGTGGGCAAGGCCAGGTGGGGCTTTCACCAGTCTTCTAACTGGCCACTGGTGGTTTGATTGGCTGTGAAGATTTTTTTAAATGTTGCTTTGGCAGCAGCTGCTATCATAGCATAAGGATCTTCACTGTGTGACTGATAGAAAGCTGAACCAGCCGTTTTGTGTCTGGCTCCATCTTTAGCAGCAGCCATTCTGTGGCAGCCATTTTGTAGCTACAACCAACATGCTGCGTCAGAATTCCAAAGGGGCCCACAGGGACCTCTGTCCTGCAGAGTATTTCTCCTATTTCAGAAACAGAATATGCATACTGAACGCTCTCTGGCCAATATGGCTGTAGACTGCAGCAATACCTGACTGTAAGGAGACAGAAGGGTTACAGTATCAATAGCGAGGTACTTCCACTTATTGCAGACACAGAAATGTCACTCTATCCCCATCATGTTTGGACACCAAGTTTCTTATAAAATTTGTTCTCCTTGAAGAGGAAGCAGACTAGCTTTCCTTTCGTGTTAAGACACATATATTTGGACTAGCTGAAAATTACATTCAGAGAGGCATTGAACTTTTTAAAAAAAACCTGAACATCTGGTCATCACCTTTAAAAAAAAAAAACTTTCAGCTTTTTTTTCTGAACCAGAAATATTGCACATTTTGAAACCAGTGTTTCATATATTAACAGTGCTAAATATGTGACCGTGTAATGTTTTTAAAAATTATTTTATTAAGAACATTTCAATGCCACCTCGTTAAGAGTCCTGGTTGAGGCAGCTTACAATTAAAAACCACAGTATCAAACAAGCCCTTAAAAATATACAAGTTTACTTCCCCCACCACCACCTTTTATATATATATACATTTTTCTTTATTGGAAAAAAGATTTAAAATAACAACTTCCCCTTTAACCACTACTATTGTGGGTGCACACTGGCTTACTGTTCTATCCTCTGTACAGTTCACCCCTCTTCACCTTGTTTATGTTCTTTAGAAACTTTTATAAATCTCTCTCATTTCCATGCACAAGGTATTTTACCTCAACCTTTAAATGCTGGGTTTTAAAGTATTATCAATGAACACTTCCTCCAGATGTAGCCACTCATGAGGTTATTCAAGACTTTGTTGACGATCATTTCCAACTACAGGGATGTGTACCTGTTTAGCCTTGGGTGACTTTAAACCTATCCACACCTAGTATAGACAGAAACATGCCAAAGAGCATGTTATTAACCACTCGGCTGCACAAAGCAGCAAGAGATTCTCATTCTCATACACACATACATTGCTTGCTCGCTCTCCATCCCGATTTGTGGTTTAAAGGTAAACTAATGAACTTTCACATCTGAATAACACTTCTAGCCCCATACTCATATTGTTCTGCTAAGCGACAAAGAGAAAGCCTTTCCATCAGCCTTGGTATAGCCTAATACTTCATGATTAAGAACAGGGTTACTGGTTCAGTAAGCAATTTAGCTACCATCAAATGTGCCCTCAGTTGTACCTATCTGGCAATATTGGAGCAGAAACCATCTTTACCCAAGGAGAATAAGATAAAAAGTTGGAGAAGTTGCTGGTTTTGCTGTGCTAAACGGGGGCTGAAGTGATGTTGCTTTCAACCTGGTACCGTCTGTTTCTTTTCAGCTGCACCCATATGTGCTCAAGCAAGCAGATTACAACACCACTCTAAAAAGGTCACCAGTGAAGAGGTGTTCCTTTGTCTCATCAACCTCAAAATCTGCATCAGACCTGGGGTTTTTTTTTACTTAGTCTAATGGTTAAATTTGCTGTTTCAATATAACCCACATCCAAAGGTCTGAGATGAGTTTATAGGGTTCACCTCTTTCCACTACAGGACCTCCTACACCTCTCAAAAGCTGCTTCTAAACATAGGGGACCATCAAAAGCAAAAAAGAAAGAAAAAGAAAAGAAAAGAAATTGGATTAAACTCTACAATTGGAAATTGAGCCTGAATGGTTAGGCTAAAAAGTTTAATTATGGAGTATAGAAGACAAGGCTGCTGTAAGCTCTTCCACAGCAAGTTTGTATAAATTATCAATTACATATTTGTTCATGGCTTTGAAGAAAACGTAATAAAAATATACTTAAAAAAACCACATTCCACTTTATTCTACTGTTTGTATTAACCAAAGTGATTAATTATGACCACACTTTCTGAAACTGCCGCATTTCAGTATAATTACAGTAGTGCAAAAGGAGGTCATCGGGTGCTCACCTGGGTATAAGGAGAAATAAAGCTAGTGATGCACACTAGGCCAGCATCTGCAAACAGCTTGGCAACCTCAGCAATCCGGCGGACGTTTTCCTCCCTGTCTTCCGGGGAGAAACCCAAGTTCTTATTGAGGCCTTGCCTGATGTTGTCACCATCCAAGGTATAGCATGGGATGCCATGACACACCAGATACTCTTCCAATGCCATGCTAACTGTGGTTTTCCCAGCTCCAGACAGTCCTACATTATTACAGGTTTTTAAACAAAAAAAGAGTGACATTCATTCAGCATTGGTAATTAACTTCTTCTTTGCAAGCCTATTGATGTAACGAGTGGGGACCCGCAAGAAACTTGCAGGAGTGACTATCCCATCCCCCTAACCTCTGCTTCTTCCCCTCTCCCCCTAATTCTCTCACACTGTTTCTCCTTCCTGCTACCCCTTTTCTTGCTCTCTCTTTCTCTCCCCCTCCATCACTCTTTCTGCCCATCACTCTCCCAGCCTCCCATTTACTTTCACCACCACCCACTTCAGCAGACGCAGCAGACGCTCTCCAGAAATCACAACGAGTTTCCCAAATACAGGATTCAGTTCCTCTTAAGGTTGCCAGCTCCATGTTGGAAAATTCCTGGAAATATGAGGGTGGAGCCTTTGGATGATGAGTTTTGAGCTTGGAAGTGACCTCAGCAGGGTATAATACCATAAATTCCACCCTTCAAAGCAGCCATTTTCTCCAGGGGAACTGATCTGGAGACCAGTTGTAATTCCAGGAGATCTCCAACCCTCACCTGGAGGTTGGCAACATTAGTTCCCCTGGAGGAAATGACTGCTTGGGGGGTGGAGTCTATGGCATTATATCTGTCTAAAGTCCCTTCCTGCCTCAATCCCCACCATCCTCAGGCTCCACTCCTCAAATATCCAGGAATTTCCCTACCTGGAGTCAGCATCCCTATCTCCTTCCCACCCTACAGCCAACCTACCTTTATCTGCCCCTCTGTCTTCAACTTTCTGTCTCCTTTCCCCCTGCAACTTCTACTGAGGAAAACTATGGTCTTTCTCCACAGTGGGGACTAAAGCAGTTGACATTATTCTCTCCTCCTTTTTATCCACACAACAATCCTATGAGGCAGGTTAGGCTGAAAGTATGGGACTGGTCCAAAATCACCCAGTGAGCTTCCATATCAAGATGGAGATCTAAACCTGGGTCTCGCATACCCTGCTCCGAAGCTCTGATACTACTTATACTACACTGACTTTCACAGGGTTGTTGTTGAACAGTAGCAAGCAGCCAGGCCTAGTTGAATCATGCAAGTCAGGTGGTATCATGTCACCCAGAGATCCCCCACAATTACAACTGAACTCCAGACAACAAAGATCTGTCCCCCTGAAGAAAATGGGTGGATTCTGTTGCATTATATCCAGCTGAGGCCTCTCCCCACCCCAAACTCTGGTCTCCTCAGACTTCACCACAGAATCTCCAAGAATTTCCCAACCTGGAGCGGGCAATCCTAGTCCCAGGCCTGGCTCCAAACCATACTGCAAGAGGACTCCTCCCCAATCAGAGATCCAGTCCTGCTTTTAGTTTCCTCCCCTTTCTCTCTGTCTTAGGCTTGTCAAGCCCCTGCTGGGGGTGGGTAAATTCCCGCCCGGGAGGCCCGTTACCCGCCGCATCAAAACATTAATTAAAAAAGGAGATCAAGACTGTCTTAACCTGATGCCTGAAAGTGAGGATGCCAAACAAGTTTACTGATGAAGGGTACTTTGTAGCCTAGACTCAACCGCTGGGAAGCCCCTAAACCTCATGCCCATTTTCCAGGCTTCGGTTACACAGTATGGCACCAGCTGAGTATCCAAAGTCCTTCAGGTGCCCTGATGCTCAGCTATTTTATCCTTTGAAGATCCACTGGCACCTTGAACTCTGACTGGAAGCCCTCTCACTGTTGGTGCAGTGGGGCCTGGAGTAGATCCCTGCAAGGGCCATCTCAAAAACGTATGGGGGGGGGGATTCAACCCTCCCTGAGGTTTTTGTTTTACTTTTGGGATTTTTCTACAGACCCAGGAAGTCTCCTGAGTCTATGGAAAAACCTGTTGGGGTGAGTGTGCCCCCACCTGCGGAAATAAGTATCCACACGCAGAGGGGACTATTGAGAATGAGATATATAGATTACGGGGAAAGTAGAGTCTTTTTGTAAAAAAAATCAAGAATACTTGGCTGATTCACCATAGTTATGGGAGTGAAAACACAACACTGGCCAGCTATACCCCCCAAAAAACCCACAGAGTTCAATGGATTCATTTTCTGTGTACATCCTGCAGCCTTGACTACACAGGCTTGGATTCTAATCCTTGCTCTGCTTGCACTGCATTGCAGGTAGGGTCATCTGCTCTTCTCCAGTTCTAGGCACTTCTGCTTACACAAGACCAGAGCCTTTCCTTCCCTTTGTCAAATTATTTATTTATTTTATTCAATTTTTATCCCGCCCTCCCCGCGAATGGGCTCAGGGCGGCTTACATTAATTGGCACAAGTACCATAAGTCCAAATAAAACACATAAAAACAGTAAAACATTTTAAATAATCACATAATGAAAGTGCTTCTTCGTTGATAAGATGGCATATTATGTACCGTGTTTCCCCGAAAATAAGGCACTGTCTTATATTTATTTTTTCTCAAGAAGACACACTAGGGCATATACCACAAATGCATAGAAATCCTGCTAGGGCTTATTTGGGGGGTAGGTCTTATTTTCAGGGAAACATGGTAGTGGAACACACACGATTTCCAGCTCAATAAACTTCCAACATCAAACGATGGTATAACTGATCGCCAAACCCGGGCCAGCCCACCACCACAGATGTTGGTGGTAGTGGTGGGTGGCTCCTAGTTGAAAGCCTTGTGGAAGAGCTTCGTCTTGCAGGCCCTGCAGAACTGTAAAAGATCTTGCAGGGCCCTGATCTCTTCCGGGAGCTCATTCCACCAGTAGGGAGCCGCCACTGAAAAAGCCCTGGCCCTGGTGACAGCGAGCCTGGCATCCTTAGGACCTGGGATGGTCAAACGATGTTGTGACCCCGACCTGCCTGTGATGCAGTCAGACTTCCTATTTAAGGCTCCCTGGAATAGATTCATAGAATCCTGCCCATAAAATATCTGTATTCCACCTTTCCATTAAGATTGGTTACAAAGATATACATTAAAAATGCACACAAGTTCAAGGCAGCATCAAAACATTAATTAAAAAAGGAGGAGATCAAGAATGTCTTAACCTGATGCCTGAAAGTGAGGATGCCAAACGAGTTTACTGATGAAGGGTACTCTGTAGCCTAGACTCAACCGCTGGGAAGCCCCTAAACCTTATGTCCATTTTCCAGGCTTCAGTTACACAGTATGGCACCAGCTGAGTATCCAAAGTCCTTCAGGTGCCCTGATGCTCAGCTATTTTATCCTTTGAAGATCCACTGGCACCTTGAACTCTGACTGGAAGCCGATTTGTAATCACTGGAACTGACACAGTATAAATACAACACTGCAGGTTCCTGGAAAGGCTGAGTTGAGTGTCATTTGCACATTGATGGCACCAAATTCCAAATCTCTGGCCTGTCTCACCTGCCATTTTTCTGTACGTGTTAAATAGTATGATGGACACCTGCCGAACCCCACAAGCCTGCAGTTTTCCAGTATGTCTACATGCAGCAAAACTTAGAGGCATGTAATTTAAGTATTTTCCCCTTCTCCAGAGTGCTCCCTGTATAGCAAATCCATCATGTTTAAAGTGTTCCTGACAATTCTCGTTTCACTAAGTTCCTATTACTTACTTGGCAGACAGCAAAGTGATAAACCTCCCAACCTTTCCTAAAGTTCATATTTAGTAATCCAGGGGTAGATGTGCTGCAAGAGTAAAAGAATGACATCAGGAGGGGCAGTCAGTTGGAAATATAAGTTTTGGCTCCTAAGAACAGCCAGAAAATCTTCAGCTGGTGCCTCCTACGATTGCCATCATTCTAAAATGGCCAACAGCAAAACAAATAGAGTGTACATGTAGGCAGCAATACTGTACCTGTTAACCAGACTGTGCAGCCCCGAAAACCACTTCTGGTCCCTACCACCTGCCCCCTCTTATTCCGACTGACATGGTGAGCTTGATAGGTGACATTGGTAGCTCTCTGCATCCCCTGAAGAAAAAAGAACACGTAGGGCTTTCTTAGGAGGAATATTTTCAAAAGGTAGCCATGTTGGTCTGCAGTAGAACAATTAGATTCAAGTTCAGTAGCACCTCAGAGACAACAAGAATTTCAGGGTATAAGAAATCGTTAAACATTGATTAACTGCAAGACAGGAAAGCAAACAAGTACACAACGCTGTTAATAGGAACACTCTGCTAATGAAGGTTTATCTTTTGCCTCAAAGACATGAAATAATGCAGAAATGTGCACGTTATGGTTTTATGTTATATTCTTATTTCTGATCTGACCCAGGACAGTTACTGCTGCCAGGCAATGGGTTTAATTGCTTCGGTATCCAAATGGCCACCCAGAGTCCAAAGATGCGGCAGGAACTAGGCATAAACATTCCAGGAGTTAAGAAAGTGGGAATTCCTAATGGTAGCCATCGATGCTTGCATAAAAGTGCTATTGCATGTTTACACCAAGAAGGGCACCCATGGCAGTTTATCCCACTCATAGAAGTCTAAGCAGTTATTTCCTCTTGCAATCCGGTGAGGTAGGTTAGGCTAAGAGAAGTCAACTAGCCTGAAGTTATTTATTGAGATTCAGGAGCAAGCAGCAATTAGTCCTGTTTGAAATCCAATATTCTATCTATTATATCCCTAACAGACTCTTGAATACTTTCACATTCAGAAATTCAGAGACTGCAGGTAGCTGTGCTGGTCTCCTGAATTAAAAAAAAAAAACATTTTGTAACTTCTTTTATTAGGAGCAATCAAAATATCACAAAATAGTGTGCAATTTTTTAGATTGGTCTGAAGTCTATAGAAAGAAGAACGGGACATGTGGTAAACGTAACCAGATTAGGTGGTCTGGACATAACTAGTTTCAGGCTGCACCCCGACCTCCTGGAATAAGGAAAAAATGCGGACACAATCATCAGCTGCTGATTAAATGCATACCACCCAAGAGACCACACAGGTCCATTACACAGCCCAAAGAATTCCAGAAATACCAAGTTCCCAAATAGACAATCCCAAACCAAGTCAGCCACTGAACAAAATTTAGCTTAAAAAATTCATTTAAAAGGTAGAGACTGTGAAGTATTTCTGCATTACATAGTTTTCTGACAGCATTTTTAGTCTTGAGAAATTAATTTCAATTTCAATCAAAAAAACCTTCAGAGTATGGCAACACCTAATAAAACTAGAGTAAAAACTAGAGCACAGTGTGGGGATGCTGCAGTTTAGATATTTTGCAGGATTTCTCAAGACTCTGAAGTGCTGGCATTTAATAATGCCAAAGTTTTAGACTTCCTCAAATGCCACGCCAGTATTTAAGTCTTGAATTTCATTTTCAGAAGCTGCAGTCAAACATAAAATGTAAATGAACTATAGATGAAGGCTTGGATCTCCACTACAAGCTCCGTGGGTGGAAGGTTTTCTGGTCTATGTCCTGATTAACAGTTTTCTCGGTCCTGATATTTGAGGCCCAGGTAGGAGAGGCAATCAGGAAAAGCAGCATATCCCACTCTCCTGCCCTCATCTCCATGGTTCAGGCAGAACGTCTGAAGACTAGGGAACAGGTAACCAGACATGTGTGGGAACATCAACCTTATGAGGAACCACAAGGCTCTTTTTGAACACTGCCAACTTTCGTAACAGTACCACCCCTCTCTGTTTTATTAAAACTAATGTAAGCATTGGAATTATGTTCACATTGGAGTCTCATGCCAAGATTTTGAGTGTTTGAGCAAAGTCACACGGTTGTCACCTGCACTTTAAATGGCTCAATGACAAACTTGTGCTTTGATCGCTTAAGAGCAATCAAACCTGGCCAACCAATCCAAAGATAAGGGGCCACATATACTGAAGCATCATGAATTTGCTTAGGACCAAGCTACACTTTCTCTTCCCCACCAAGTCTGAAACTCAGTGAAGAAGAACTGCATGCAGAGAGGTTCTAACCAACACTGCTGTGCATGTGTTCACTGCTCCAATCGCTCCTTAATGAAAACAGAAGCAGAGGCCTTCAAGGTTTGCTATGTCTCCTCAGAAAGAGACATCAGAGGTAATAAAATAATAATGCAAATACATCAATCATTCACTAAATCACTCACACTTGCTGAACAAATAGCAATTACCATTTAAGCTGGACACAAACCATTTATACAGTGCTTTCCACTTCTTCTCCCACTGGGGCCGTGCATTTGTGAAAAACTGAAAGGCAGTGTGAATGGCATCTGAACACAGGGCTTCTGGATGTGCTG
>NW_015169794.1:876378-893169 GCF_001447785.1 Gekko japonicus
CACTTTAAAATGCATATGTGATTTCAATAATCTTAAAAGAAAACTGCCCACATAGTCTTCCTTTCTCCCATGGCCCACAGCAAATATGATCAGGCACTAACTCGGCAATAGATTTTTTTTTTATTTTTGTCACTTAAACTCTGATTTTCTGCCAAATGGAACCCCAAGGCAGCTTACATTGGTGTCCTCTCCTTATTCTCACAACAAACCTGTGCAATAGATTAGGCTGAACATATCTGACTGGCCCAAGGTCACCAAGCCAGCAAAGTTTCATGGCAGAGCAAGGATTCGAACTTGGGTCTCTAAACTCTTTCTCTTGCTTCAGGACAAACAGGAGTATAGCAAAAAGCATTGCACAGTTTTCTTGTATTAATGATCTACAGTCTTCCTGTATTAATAATCAAATGTAGATTTTTCAACAGGGCATTAAGCACAGTTTTACATCTTGTTATAATATGAACGTATGGCAGACAGAGAGTAAGTTTTGATAGGGGGTACACAGGAATTCTTCTCCCCCTCCCAAAATACTAGAATTGGAAGGCATCCAATGGAGTGGATGGGCACTAGATTCAGGGTGGACAAAAGGAAATAGTTCTTTACACCACGAGTGGTTCAAATGTGGAATTCACTGCCAGAGGATGCAGTGATGGCCACATGCACAGGCAGCTTTGAAAGGGGATTAGACAGATCCATGGAGGATAGGTCTACCGTTGGCTACTAGCCATGGTGACTAAGGGGAACCTCCACATTTAGAAGCAGTAAATGTCTGAATCCCAGTGCCAGGAGGCAACATCAGTGGAAGGCCTCAGCCTCTATGCCCCATTGTTGTTCCTCCAGAAGAACTGGCCAGCCAATGTGTGAGACAGGATGCTAGACAAGACAGACCTGGTCTGATCCAGAAGGGCTCTTCCTATGTTCTTAATTTTTGTTGCTCAAACTCTTGCTGAATTGGCAGTGTCATGACTCCCTGCTCACTTACTTCCCCATCACTTCAGGGAGAAAAGTTCGTTGTATTCTAGCTTTAGGAAGTATTTGCGTAGTCTTGTATTAGGCTACTGTGGTTATAGTTACGCAAAGTGTTGCTATTAGCAACTTTTAAGATCCGTTGGTCAGTTTTTCACTCTCCCTCCCTCCCCCCCAACCTCCTTCTTCACAATGCCTGGAGGTGGTGGCAACAAGTTTCTAGCTCTAAGAAACCAGTTTTTTCTACCTCGTCTAAATATAAATCATCTTCTGTTCAAGATTGTATCAGCTCTAGTGCTCACATTATCAGTATTAAAGTGCTGCACCACTGCACAGCTTGAATGCCTTATAGCTTTCATTATTCGTCTACAGAAGCCTTACCTTCCTAGCACCAAGCACTACCAAAATGCCATTTACCCCTTACCATATCTGTTTAACCAACCAGACGCAGGCACAGAGGATATTATCACAATAAAGTTAAATGAGTTCTCTAATTTTTTTAAAGCCCTTCGAACCGGTCCCCTCAGAATGCCTTACACATTTCATCATGGACCCTTCACCAAGAAATGTATGCCATACTGGTTTTTTTTAATTAAAAAGAAAGCAGAAGCATGCAATGACCATGCAATTCCATGGAGAAAAGGTTACAGTGGCAACTCTTGAAAATAGCCTTTCTTGAGATATAAACTTCTAACGGTTTCTAAGAATCCTGTATCTTTACACAAGGTCACCCTGGTTAGCGGAGCAGAAAATATGCCAGCCATTACCCTGAAGTGCATCACTGCAGAGAAACATGGGATGTACTCCAAAGAGCACACTCAGTTTGCACAAGGGTGACGAGCCAGTGACTGACGTCATTGGCTAGACAGTTGCTTTGTTTTGATTTCTTTTTTGTATATATATTTGTATTGAGCTGGAGGTAAACCCATCCTGAGGCCATATTTAACTAACACTGTTTATTGGCTCCATTTGTATCCCACCTTTCTCCCCAATGGGGACTCCAAGCAGCTGATACTGTTCTCCGCTTCTCCATTTCATCCTCACAAGAACCCTATGAGGTAGGTTAGGCTGAGAGTGTGCGACTGGACCAAGGTCATCCGGCAAGCTTTCACGGCAGAGTGGGGACTCAAATTTGTGTCTCATAATCCGACACTCTAACCATTACGCCACACAAGCGCTCTTTGTCAAGCATTCTCTGGGAGAGAACCCTTGAGCCACTTCTGAAGTCCCATCCTAGAGGAGTCTTAGTTCTGGGGAAATATGCTTCGAACAACCCAACATTTTTTTCAAGTATGGGGATGGTTATCAAGAGTCAGCCCAATTCCCTTCAAAAACCATGAGCCAATGTATACTTAACAATCCAGAGCCCCCAGCTCAGCATCTACAGAAAGATCGATATGAGATTAATTCACTTTAAATATAGACACTGCGTTTATCTTTGGCTCTTGCTGTCAGGCCCTGCTGGTCTCTCTTGGTGCTTGCTGCCCTCAGCCATCTTCTTGCCCACCCCAGGGAGCAGTGAGAGGTCTCAGAATGGGAGGGACATGGGGTTAAAACACCCTTACCCTCCACCACCTCCTCCTCCCTGCCAGTTTGCCTCCTTCAATCACTTCTGGAGCCTGCTCTCTCTCTCCTCCTCGACCTCTGCCTCTTGGCTCCCCTTTAATCCTCCCCTTCCCCCTCTATGCCCTGCCTCTCTTGCTCCCCCCCCAATACTTGGCCCCGCCCCTCTGGAATCGTCAGCCTTTCCCCATTCAGGCTGGCTGCATCTGGCCTCTTGCCTCATCCCTGACTTCTGGCTCTCCCCAATAGGGGGTGGGGCAGCTGAAGGAGTCCCAGCCCCAGGCCAGAAGTACTCAACACAATCTCCAACGGCGCCTCTTCCTTTGGAACTGCACCAGTCACCAGCTACTGCCAGGGCGTGGGCCCATGGCTGGCCTCGTCAGGTGGGTGCCTCCCTGCCCCTTCACAATCCAATGCTGCCAATGGTGGCCTTGGCACGGGGCATGACAGCTCTGTGGCACTCCTCTCTGCCCTGAGACCGGGTAGTGATGGGGGTGGGGAGTCCTTCTGCTGTCGAAGTCCACGCTCAGACCTGAGGGGGCCTTGACAGTGCTTTCCAGAGTCTCGGGGAGGCAGGGTGCCCCAAGCCCGGACAGTTGCACACTAACATGAGAATTTCCTACTGCTATAATCTACTAGAATTCATTCACCAAGTCTTTAGCTTGGAGAAACGACGACTGAGGGGTGACATGATTGAGGTTTATAAGATTATGCATGGGAAAGAGCAGGTAGAGAAAGAGGTACTTTTCTCCCTTTCTCACAATACAAGAACCCGTGGGCACTCCATGAAATTGCTGAGCGGTCGGGTTAGAACGGATAAAAGGAAGTACTTCTTCACCCAAAGAGTGATTAACACTTGGAATTCACTGCCACAGGAAGTGGTGGCGGCTACAAGCATGGACGGCTTCAAAAGGGAATTAGATAAGCATATGGAGCAGAGGGCCATCAGTGGCTATTAGCCACAAGGTATAGATAGGGACTCTGGGGCAAGTGATGCTCTGTCATCTTGCTGCTTGGGGGGCGGGGGCCAACAGTGGGAGGGCTTCTAATGTCCTGGCCCCACTGGTGGACCTCCTGATGGCACTGGTATTTCTGGCCACTGTGGGATACAGAGGGTTGGACTGGATGGCCTGATCCAACATTGGCATCTCTTATGTTCTTATGTTCTTAAGACAAGAGACACTGGAAAAGACAATAATGTTTGGGAAAGTTGAAGGCCCAACATGAGATGGATGGACTCAATCAAGGAAGCCACAGCCCTTAGTTTGCAAGACTTGGGTGAGGCTGTTAACGATAGGATGGTCTGGAGGTCATTAATTTGTAGGACTACCATAAGTCAAAAGTGACTTGATGGCACTTAACACACTTACAGGGTTTTTTGCAAGAACGCCAAAAAAGCTGCAATTCATTGTTAACAGGGACGTTTATGGGATTTTACAGTAAATGTTTGCTAATGGAAAGAGGGAAAACAAATTTTACCTATTCCTGCCTCCTGGTACAGACTTCCAAGTCACTCATGCTCTCCCTGAAGTCTCCTGTCCCCCGGGGAACAGTATTTTGGGCTTGCAGCAGGAAGGCAAGAGGTCTTGTTCCACTCACAGAAATGTCTTTTGTGGCAGGAATTAAAGTCATTCCCCCACCCCCATTACAGGAACACTAGAGCCAAAACTGGTTTAGAAACGATAGGACATTCTGGAGGCCATGAATTCACAGGGTTGCCATAGGTCAGAAGCAACTTGATGGCACTTCACACACACATTTACAAAGGAACACAGTGTGACTATATCCTAATGCTTCAAGGTTGCTTAACTCCAAATGTTACCTTGACTGATCTTTGCAACCTATGTTTTCAGCCACCATGTCTACTCACATTTCAGGATGGTTTTATATGACCCAGTCTTGTAGGCTAAGAAACGTCCAAGGCTGTTGGCAATGAAGGCCCATGTGAACATGCCACTCCAACCCTGTTTGGGTGGCGAGCATATTTTAGTTCGCCCACGGGGCCAAATGGATCCTATGCAATTCCAGATGGCCCTCCGGGATCCAATGCCCCCTAGCAGCTCGTTGGATGAGCTTGTCGAGGACTGGCAAAACCGACTCTCGGCGGCCATCGACAAGATCGCTCCTCGAACCCTCTGCGCCCCGCCTAAGACTCACTCCATGGTGCACACAGGAGCTGAGGGCGATGAAGCGGAAATTAAACCAGATTACATAAGGAACATTTGTGCCAGAATCCTATTAGTACCAGGTAAAACAGGAGATTTTAACTACTGGGGGGAAGGGGTTTTATTTTGAGCTGTATATTTTCACTAGAAATATTAGCCAAAAACATCTTTCGTTTTCAGAAAAGTGAAGCTCTAAAAAAACCATCAGACAGATCGTGGAACTTCCCAAGGAATCCC
Organism: Gekko japonicus; assembly: GCF_001447785.1. Taxonomy (NCBI): domain Eukaryota; kingdom Metazoa; phylum Chordata; class Lepidosauria; order Squamata; family Gekkonidae; genus Gekko; species Gekko japonicus. The sequence goes on from NW_015169794.1 coordinate 881,307, forward strand.
AAACAGCACTAATATGGCATGCCAGAGGCACAAAGTAAATTATTTTACCTCATCAGGCCATCTCTACCTGCCCTCAACAACATGACTAGACTTGCCGCGCTTTACAATGAATACAGTACCACGTGACAAGATTAATACCTAGCATTTTTAAAGAAACACAAAAGCAGAAAGATTTTGGCCTTTTTTATCTCACTGGTAGAGAACTAATAATGCACTTTGCTGGCTGAGTTTGCACTTTGCTTCCAAGTTTCTAACACTCAGGTGATTTTTTTTCCCTACCTGATCCACCTCAGAACAAAAATATTTGCTCACCAATAAGCACTTGTTTTCAGATAACATGAACTCGTCATTATTCTATTCAAATCACTAGATCGTGACCAGCCCCTCTGGATCAGACCAAAACCATCCAGGTAGACCAGCATCCCACTTGCCAACAGAGGCCAAGCTTCATTTCTCATAATCTGGCCATTTCCTAGTCTTTGGCCGGTACTGTAAATTGACCTGTTGGCACCTTGGCAAGGAAAACCCCCCAACTGTGTTCATTCCTGATTCAACAGTGCTCCCATTCAAGGAGCCATCCACAAAGAACCTCAGTCTCTCGCCACCCAAGATTTATGAATGGTGACATTGTACACTTGAGATTCCAGCCCTTTCCTCCGCCAATAGACACCAAGAAGAACCATAGCGTTCCTCTGCATTGTCCTCTTCTTACCACCCACAACTTTTAAAGCAGACGATAATCTGAGACGTTAACATTAAGCAGCATTAAAAAGGCAAGCTTTCTTTATATAGAGAAATGACAAAAAAATAAAGATGGAATACCTCCTTTTTTATTTTTATTATTTTCGGCTCAAAGCAAGGGCGTCAGAGGGGCACGTACTTAAATGTGCTCCTCCTGCAGAGCAAGGGAAAGCCTCGGGCATCCCAAGAAGCCCCGCATTCTTCACCAGACACCGCCCCTTCTTCCAAACTAGGCACATTTGGGGCGACTGGGAGACCGCAAACGGGGCACTCGGCTTGCTGTCCCAGCTGAGCTTCCCGCCCCCTCAGGCGCCCAGCCTTTTCTCAAGGTCCTTCAAGCAAAAGCGCGTCAGTCCACCAGCAAGGTCGGGCAGGCTTCTCCGGTTTTGCTCTCCTCCCAGCCTCGATCCCCAGCCTCGCTTGCAGCTACACATTCGGACTTACCCAGTTCTGCACTTTGTTGCTCAGCTTGACTTTTTTGCACTGGCTGGCAGGCAACTCCATCTACGGTGGGTGGAAGGGGGGAGAAGAGAAGGAAAAGCTGCGGGAAGGCAGGCAGGCGCTGGCGGAGTAGAAGATTCGCTGTCACGGGAAGGGGGGAAAGATGCTCTTGCAAGAGAGGATGCTGACGGTGTGATCGTGCGCGAGCCCGGCTCGGCAGGAGGAGGCAGCTAAGAGGAAAGTGGGGGGGGAGAGGGAGGGAGGGGGAGAGGGGCCGAGAAGGGACCGAAAAGGAGGGGCAAGAGTGAGGCGGGGACGGAGGACAGGCGCGCGATCACCCGCTCCGTCCCTCCGCAGAACGCGCATGCGCCCGGCTGCCACTGCCACGCAACCTGTGTAGGCTCGCGGCAGACAATGACGTTGCCCAGGGACGGGAGCGGAGGAGGAAAAGACAAGGGTGAGCAGCACTTCCGGGTTTGCCGCTCTAGCCGCCTGCTTTTTTGAGCCGGCGGGGGGAGATGTGAAATTGCCAGGCTGAGGTCGCTGGGGGAAGAGACAGCGCTTTATTGGATTAGGCGAAAAACAGCCAGCTAGGCGTTTGCAGAAGCGCGGAGGTAGAAGGGGTGGTATTTTCTGTATTGTTGCTTCCTCGCGCCTGGCAAATGAAATCCAGGGTTGTTTTTTGGAGGTTCTGTAATTGCCGGTTTCTAGGGGCTAGCCCGGTCTCGGAAGCTAAGCAGGGTCGGCTTGGATAGGAAGCCACCAAGAAAGTCTAGGTTCGCCACGCAGAGGCAGGTAACGGCAAACCACCTCTGAATCTCCCTTGCCTTGAAAACCCAACGGGGCGATCGATGCCAAAGATCTGTTGCGACTGGAGGGCACTTTCCGCCGCCAGCAGCCGTGTTTCACTGGGCATATGCTGTGCGCGCGCTTAATGTACATTTCGTATTACGTCAGCCACGAAACGGTTCCCCGCCACCTTTACATTTTATTTTTTTATCAAGGGGAGTTGGTGGTTTTGTTTTCTTTGCTCTGTAGTAAGGGCCTGGGTACACAACTCAGAGAATGCAGTGGCAGAAGGTGGATATGGTAGGACGGAATGCACCACTCTGGACTGTGCGGGACAGGAACCTGCAGTGTGATTTCCAGTATCCTGCAACCAGATTCATTAGGCACAATAATTGCTTTCAGAGATTCACAATTCCAAACTACTAAACAGTATCTACCACTTCTGTGATCTCTTAACTACTGTAACTTGTCCACAGTGTGCCTACTAACAGAGCAGGTTGTTGATAAATCACCTAGAATGGATTAGACAAACCATTTAGGGGATGCTGAAAGGATCCCCCAACACAAGTCCCTGCAATCACTGTTGATATGATTGGCATTTAGGCTACACGTTGCTTACAGAGAAAGATAAGTGTATACCTTGAGTGTGGTATTGACGATGGGTAGAAGCCTGATATGGATCTTCCAAGGTTTTCCCCTGCTCTTCAGATCAAATGTGGTGATTTCAGGGGTATCCAGGATCTCCTGCTTAACTGGAATACTTCATTTTACAAATACAAAATCTGGAGCAGTATCATGAGTTTTTAAATCTTGCATAATAGCTGGAAACTGTTAATCCAACAGAGAGATCAATTATAGGTGCTTTCACCTGGATTATTTGCTGACCAGTACCGCACTCCCTTCTTTTTTTTCTTTCTTTTTTTTGCCCCCCCCCCAAGGGGAATTTTTTATTTTTGCATTTTCTACACACTACATATATATGGAATGGGGAAAGGGATACTAATGCCCTATCACTATTACTATGGGAAATGGGTCAGGGAAGTCTAAATACGTATAATCTACTGGATAAAGGGAGGAAAAACTACCATTCTATTCTAAATCTCCTACTGGATATGGGGAAAGGGGAAAGACTAATACAAATCATGATCTAAAGCAAGCTTAAAAATAGACCTTTTTAACCTATTAGTACAGGTTATACAGAGATTAGTTCGATTATAAAAAGTATAAAGTTATTAGCTTGGCACAATTACTGCCCTTAGCACTCATGCTTTAGTTTTAGAGTCTTTTCTTCTTAGATTTCTTCATTTTATGCAGATTGGGAGCGACCTCTCCTTTCTCCGATTCAGATGATTCTGATGACAAGGAAGATTGGCTTGTTGAGTCCTGTGAGTAGGACTACTCATCTTCTTCCTCCGCATCCATTTTTAAATTCTTTTCCTTCTGCTTCTTTCCATAAATCTTTCCGCTTTTGGAACAGAGTCAATTTTATATTTTTTATCCTGGCAATTAAAACTCAACCCTTCCAGAAATAGCCATCTATACTCTATTCCCTTTTTTTGCAGAGAGAGAGTAAGCATCCTTTATAGTTTCCTCGTTTTTCTTACTTCGAATGGGATGTCTTTCAAAAATTTTATCTCTTCATTCTTGATTTTTAAGGATTTCCCCATTGTTGACTTTAGCACCAGTTCCCTGGTTGATCGTTTTGTGAATTTTAAATAAGTTTCCCCTGGGAGTTTATTTTTCTTTATAAAGTCCGGATAAATCCTGTACGCCACATCCATTTCCTTAATTAAGTCTTCTTGTTTGTAATCCATTAGTGGGGCCAAGGCAACCGCCAAGAGTTCCTTTAGATCCTCATTCTTATCCTCAGGTATTCCATGGATCTTTCTAGCTGGAGCTGTATTAGTTGGGTTTTATCCGAGGATCTCTCGTTCTCTGCTTCATCCATTCTTTTATTAATACTCTCAGTCTGTTCTTCCATCTTTTTCAACGTTTTCTCAGTTGCTGTAGTTTTTCTCCAGCGCTCTTCGTCCTCTCCCGGCCATAATATCAACAAGAAGTAAGTTTTCCAAAACAAAGCAAAAGTTATGCGTTTTAATTCCACTTCGTATATTTTAGCAGCTTTTGCGTTTGCTTAACTTCTTATACGCTTGGTTTGGTTCAAAGTCTTTTTATTTTCGATTTAAAACCGTTTTTACAGTTTACTCATATGGGGGGGGGCCCTTGAAATCTCCCCCCCCGTGCTTCAAACTTAGGCACTTCCAATTACTACCAAGGCTCCATTCGCTTATTTTTCACCTGAGCTTTGCTTAACTCACAGTTTGTAGCCTTGGAGATCTTTTGGAAGTCTTTTTAATGAGTTGGTCGTGATCACTTGCTCCGGCAGTCGTCTCTAGGCGCCATGCTGGCTCCACGTCGACGGTACTTATCGGGGAAGAAGGTGAGCCTCAATTCCTTGGGGCGTCCCCTTGGAAGAGGCTCTTCTCAGCTCCCCAGGCTGGGGGTCTCCTATAGAGACCTGGGGGGGGGGTGTCCGGGACGAACCCAAACCCCTCCCATCAGCCGGGTCTCAGCGCATCTCCATCCGAGCGAGACGAGATGCGTCCGAGCGGCAAAACGCTTAGACCGGAAGTCCCGCACTCCCTTCTTAATTACTTGCATACCTGCTCAGCTAAACCAGTGATCGTGCACTGGTATGTCTCGCTATCCTCTTTATCATCATTGTTGCCAAATTGCAACAGTGGAGACTAAACGTATCTTTGCTGCAAGACAAGACCTTGATTCATTCTTTGAGATAACCACATCCAGAAATTTCTGAAAATCGGTGGTAACAGCAACACCTGTGTGGCTGTATGATTGGACATGGATAAATTGATTCTTTCAGAAAGAAAAAGCAGCACAAAGAACTTGTAAAGTTGAAAGCACAATTGTTGGCCTGTTGTACAGACAATGTCCCTGCGTAGAATCAATAGTTGACTAAATTAAGATGTAAGATTATTAAACTAGCTTGCCTCAGACAATCATTCTGGGAAACAGATGAAGAGACCAGAAAACTTTTAACCTACTAGTTGAAATAAAGAATAGGAATGCTATCCCAGGAATTTTACGAACTAACAATGTAGTGAACATACACATGAAGCTGCCCTATACTGAAGCAGACCATCAGTCCATCAAGGTCAGGTTTGTCGACTCAGTCTGGCAGCGGCTCTCCAAGGTCTCAGGTCTTTTGCAGCACCTAGTGCCCGGCCTTTTTAACTGGAGATTGAGCCTGGGACCTTCTGCATGCCAAGGAGATGCTCTGTCTCTGCCACAGCCCCTCACCTGGCACAAGAAAAGACGTCATTCATTAATAAAGTATTTCAGCATTTTTATCTGATCTTGTTAAAAGGAAATAAATATTCAGCTAGAAAACTTCAGTCCCTTTCTACATAAAATGCAGCTCCCAACAGTCTTTGCAAATAAAAAAACCTCAATTTAGTAACACCTACATCAATCCCTAAAGTTAAACAATAAAACCATAATGAGTGCATCCAGGATTGGTGCCTTTGCCCCTGCTCTTACCTCAGGGAACTGCAAGCCCCACCAAAGGCAGGCTATGCCAGCAAGCCCGGAGGCCGGGGAAGTTGTCTGTCAGGTTGCCACAGAGCACGGCCTTGGAGTCTACTCCAACAAGCTTGAAGGAGCTTAGCTGGCTCTTGGCAGCATGCTCAGTAGCAGAAGCCAACCCACCAAAGTTCTTGCTGAAGATGACCCAGGGGAGCTCTGACAAAGGGGAGGGAGAACAGGCAGCACTGACCTTAGAGGAGGTTGTGTAGGGCAGCCAACTCTTTAAAGAAGTCCAGGGGGAACATACAGGGAGTTCAACAATCCAAGGCAAGGATCCATTGGCCCAGGGGCCTGTCAGTCCCCAACACTGGGTTGGGGAGGGAGGATTGGCTGAGCCCAGGGTTGGCCCGCCCTTGGAGAAACATTGAAATGGTGTGCCTATTTCAGCCAGGGAGGAAGAGCCAAATGTATTCCCTGGTGGGTGGGGACAGGTAACTGTCAGAGCAGAGTGTGGGAACTGGGTATTTTGCTGTATTCTGAGTCTCTACCCTGGGACACTTGCCCAACTAAAGCAAACCTGGAGGGTGAGACAGCCCCAGACTCAGATCTGACCCTAGTGGAGCCTGACAGTGAGGCAAGACCTATAAACCCCGGGTCCAGTAAGATAACCTTACCCTGGAGTTTATGTGTGAGGCTTGCATCTCTTTCGTTCTGTAACTAAGCACAGACCAACAGCACTGTGGCTATTCCCACAGCTATAGGCTATTCCCATATTAATACTGGTTATCACCAACATTAGTATTTGCCCCAGTTTTATACTGCAGTTAAGATGTACAAGCCCCATCTTGAACGCGTCTCAGAGAGACTTTATTCCTGGAAGGCAAGATGCAAATCATCTTGGCCTGTTAATTCATATAATGGCTCTTAGCCAGGCTGTGCCCTTGGCCATATAGATTATTTTCCTTCCTAAACAACGTTTTTATGTTTTATATGTATTTTAACTCTGTTTTTAAACTCTTTTAAAAATTGTTTTAAAGATGTATGTTTCCTTTTGAGTAGTTTTTTGCTGCCAAGTTGCAGCTGACTTATAGTGACCCTGTAGAGTTGTGAAGGCGAGAGACATTCAGAGGTGATTTGCTGTTGCCTGCCTCCGTATAGCAACCCTGGTATTCAGTGGTGGTCTCCCATCCAAATACTGACCAGGGCCACCTTGCTTAACTTCTGAGATCTGACAAAATCAGGCTAGCCATTTGCCCTGACCTGGATAGCCCAGGCTAGCCCTGAGAAGCCAAGCAGGGCCAGCCCTGCTTGTCTTATGTTATCTTGAAAGCAGTAGAGATATTTGCAAAAAAAACCCAAATATGTCGCTGCTTATCTCGATCCAGACCCATGACTCATGGGTTCCCAACTCCACCTTGGGAAATTTCTGGCAGTTTTTTGTTTGGGGAAGGTTGGTAGTTTGGGGAGGGTTGGTACCTCTCCTCCTCAAACCCTGCCTCCCCACTGATGGACCTCCTAATGGCAAACCCCTAGAGTGGAATGAAGTACCCTACATTTGAATTAATGTTTCTGGAGGTTGTGCAGTGATCCCCAAATTTGCTCTGCCTTGTTAGTTAACCTGCTTCTCAGCTGTTCACTTTTCTTCTAGGGTCATGAAGTTTGCATCAGCTGCCCCATTCTGCAATGTTGACACATATGACATATGAATGTTGACACTTTTCTTCCGTAGAGCTCCACTGTGTCTAGGTGTGCTTCCTGCTTATCTTCCATGTTCCTATTATGTATCACACCCTGCCTGAGTTTCTAGCCCACAATACCCATCTGTCCCCCATCTTTCTGTAAAAAAACAAACCCTGATCTCATACTTTAGGTGATGTGTACTTTCATATGTGAAGATTTTGGTATCGAGATCTGTTTATGGCAAATTAGGTCATTTGTCCTTATTGACCTGTACGGTGACTGCCTATAGCTCTCTAGTATCTCAGACACAGGTCTACAGGTCTTTAGCATCGACACCCCTGACCTCCTCCTGTAGACATATTGTCTTACTTGCCATTCACTTTGGCAATGACAGGAAGAATTCATAAATGAAAAATTGACCCATACAGTACCAACTGTTGAGCAAAGCTAGTTCAGTATTATCTTTAACGTGCACAGTATTTCCAAACAAAATGTAGTGGACGTTTTATGATGGCTGATAGCAGGCAAGCTGATGTGGTGTTGCCCTGGCTTGAATCGTATGGGCATGTTGACCATTTGCTGGTATCTTTATCAGCCGATGATGAAAAGTATTGTAGCTGAGGTTGCTTCTGTATGTGTACATCAGTAGCCAAGCAAAAATGTTACTGGTGCAGTTTATGGAACCAGGGAATTTTTGTGTTTTGTTTCCCTCCTGCGTTTACAAATCCTGCACAAATTAATATTTAATCCTCTCCAGTTTCTAGTATGCTCACTACGAGTTGTACCATACTGTTCTCCTGAAATCATGCAATATTGTGTACACTCCACAGTCATATAAGAATTGCTCTATTGAACTGTATCTGCACACAACATTATCTTTCATTCTGCAGTCCTAAAAATAACTGCTATTTGAAAATATCCTGCAGCAGTTGACAACAAGATATTATCATGTTTTTGTGATCAGTTTCCTGCTCCCGGGGACTGTGATTCCGCTCTGGGGGTTGTCACTTTTGCTGTTCTCAGAGATCATAATTCCAGGCCGGGTAGCGTTGCCAGGCCTCCTGTTATAGCAGGAAGCCTCCCACCGGCAACCCTCATCATTCACCACAATTATAAAACAAAAATAGTGGCATTGCATAGAGAGTGACAGGCTGATTTCACACTAGAGCTGCCTTGATGTTGCGCCGCCGTTTGCCCCGATACTATTGGTCAATTCCCCCGAAGCCGCGGGGCTGCCTTTGACCTGACAATATTTCTAGGGAAAACCCAGGAGTCAATGGGTAATGTGTTGCAGTTTGACCTTTGGCCACCAGAGGCCTCTACAATATCAGTGGATTGACTCAGCTGCTTGTCTCTTAATCCAGTTTCTCTGACCATCGTAACTGAGGCGGAATCTGCATTTGTCTTTCCCACCGGTGTCCCAGCCTTTTGACTCCGTCTTCAAAAAAGCTGTCTACATTTGGTGTCGTTTTCACACCTCAACAGTGCTAGTATACTTTTGCACGTCCACACATGTTTATCATCCTTTGGGGCAGCTCCACTGTCATTGCACCTCCACACTGCTTTAAAAGAATCTTCTCCAAACAACATTCAAACAAGCATAGAGAAAGACGGCGTCACAAAAGCACAAAAATGATTTAAAAATGCAAATGCAGATTCGGCCTGAATTAGGAAAGGGCAACCTAAACAGTGCTATGTTTATGATGATTTATAATTTGTATGCTCTCTCTCTAGGTCAAGTTGCCCTGGGCCTTCCATTAGCCATGAAAACATCTTGGTGTCGTGGACAGAAAGATGGACTAGCACTGTAGAGTAAAAAAAGGTAAAGGTTCCCTTGCTCGAAAGCAAGTCGAATCCGACTCTAGGGTTGCGTTGCTCATCAAAGCCGAAGAGCCAGCGCTGTCCGAAGACGTTTCCGTGGTCATATGGCCGGTATGACTAAACACCAAGGCGCACGGAACGCTGTTACCTTCCCACCGAAGTGGTACCTATTTATCTACTTGCAATTTCTTGCTTTCGAACTGCTAGGTTGGCAGGAGCTGGAACTAGAGATGGGAGCTCACTCCATCATGCGGCACCCGGGTCTCGAACTGCTGAACTACTGACCTTCCACAGCCTGCAGTTCAGCGTCTTAACCACTTGAGCCAGTGGGATTTACCTAGGTGTAAATCCCAAGTACTTAATCCCATCAGATAGATATAGCACTATACTGAGGCAACACTATTTCACACTGTTCAGTGGCTCTAAATGTTATGCTCCACATAAATACGGCAGAGCCGTCTTATTTCACATAATATGCCACCTTTATTAATGAGTTCCAGAGGAGGTCAAAATTATGATGCCAGTCTGAAATCCCATCTTGAAAAAAATCTAGACATTCAAAATTATAAACCAAAAATGAACAGTGCAGTGGTAAAGCATGGTATGAGATTAAGACAATTAAGAAGGCAAATTTGTTAGCCTAATTCTTGTGCTGAGGCAATAGCTAGCAAATAAGTACACTGACCTCTATATACCATTCGTTAATTAGGCACCATATTTAAGGGTTTGAGGTAAATTTTAATTTCAGAAGTGTAAATGGTTCAAAATGTAGCATTTCATTTCCAGTCCTTTTAATCCACAAAATATAGCATGCAAGAAATTCAGCAGCTTTACTTCTACTTGTAACATTGATGTGTTTCTTATGGCTGTTGGGCAGATGTATTTTAAAGTAGTGTTTTAACTGACATTGGAGCAGAACAGATTTCATCAATTTGAGATCTGTAATGACATCTCTTCTCCACTAGAGGTCACACATTCAGTTGAAACAGTGCTGACCTCTTGGTTCTATCATCATCTATATCATAGATTTTGTTAGTGCAGAACATGACTGTAGCACAATACCAAACTACTAGGGTTAACAACCTCCAGGATTTCCCCCAGAATTACAAGTAACCTCCAGATCCCCTGGAGAAAATTGCAGCCTTGAAGGGCAGACTCTATGGTATAGCATACGGTCATGGAAGTCCTTCCCTAGGTACCACCCCCAAATCTGCAAGAATTTCCTAAGTCAGAGTTGACAGAGTTGACAGACCTACAGGCTACCCACATTACAGCTGCCACCTTCCCTAGGTACCACCCCCAAATCTGCTAGAATTTCCTAAGTCAGAGTTGACAGACCTACAGACTACCCACATTACAGCTGCCAAATGCCAAGAAAATTTAAAAATGGCTGTCAGGCCAACAGCATGACATCACTTCCAGAGAAACCCCAGAAGTGACAACAGCGCTCTCTAGGAATCACTGGAAACTCTATGATAAAATCCTGGAAGTAACACCACACCATTACCAATGGTTCCCTCGTGTCCCTGCCCCCAGTCTCCCATGCCCAATAACCTTATGGGCTTCTGCATAAAAGATCTCCCCCCTACACACACACAGAAAAGGTCTAAAGAGGGCTGGGCATGCTTCAGAAGCATGGAACACTGAGCACAATTTACAGTCAGCAACCGGTAACCCCCTAGGAGGAATTGGGGGTGGGAACAGGTGCACCGGCATTGTCCAGCACACACTGTCACTTACTGTAACAAACTGGAAGTGACATTGTTACATTGGAGGAAACTTGCCAGAATTTACCAAAAACTCTAGTTAATTCATAGAGTTTGGGGTGAAATCTAGAGCACCAACTCAACATAATGACATCACTTCCATTTTTTTTTCCATTGGAACTGACACTGCATGTTGGCATGACACTGTTGCACCCCCTCATTTTTCACTATTTTTTTTTTCTTGCTGGTCTTGGAAGCCTTGTAGGAAACTGGGATAAGTGGCAACTTGCAAGAGGTCTCCCACTATAGCAGGAGACCTGGCCTGCCTGCAGTCAGTTAATGGTGAAGAAAACGGAGAAATTGATGCACTCAAGATCTTATAGAATCTTGGACGGGAAGATTTGGATACTGAGGGGAAGATTTCCCTTCCCCCAGTACCTTCACCAGAAATTGTATGGCAAGGGGACAGAAGTACACTGCGTAGAGTTGCCAGGCAACCACTGGGAGGCCAACAGTGGAGATATGGAGGGGCAGCTGTTGGTGCCGATGTGACATCATTTCCAGGGGAAAAAACTGGAAGTGACATCAGTCCTTTCTAGGAATCACCAAAAACTCTGTAGTTTTACCGTTGAGTTTCCAGTGATTCTTAGAGAGATGTGATGTCACTTCAGGGTTTATCCTGAAGCAATGAATGTCATAAGAACATAAAAGATGCCAATGTTGGATCAGGCCAAAGGCCCATCCAGTCCAACACTCTGTGTCACACAGTGGCCAGAAATACCAGGTGCCATCAGGAGGTCCACCAGTGGGGCCAGGACATTAGAAGCCCTCCCACTATTGACCCCCCCCCCAAGCATCACTTGCCCCAGAGTCCCTATCTATACCTTGTGGCTAATAACCACTGATGGGCCTCTGCTCCATATGCTTATCTAATTCCCTTTTGAAGCCGTCCATGCTTGTAGCCACCACCACTTCCTGTGGCAGTGAATTCCAAGTGTTAATCACTCTTTGGGTGAAGAAGTACTTCCTCTTATCCGTCCTAAAGGGGAGGCATTTAAACTTTAAACCCCTTTCCTTCTCTTGCAGAGTTTCATCATACAGATGTGGCCTGACTCCAGGAGGGGAGGGGGGGGGTTTAA
>NW_015169794.1:893192-903118 GCF_001447785.1 Gekko japonicus
GCAGGGAAAATATCCTAACAATCTGTTGAGAACAGGTCAGGACAAGAAAAAGTGGTGGAGAAAATGACAGGAGCAGGTGGAGAAAGTTGGGATCCCTCTCTGGTTGGCTCTGGGAGTGTTCAATGCAATTGTATGTCATCTTTTCCCCCCACTGTAGAACATGCTGTTGGTTTCAAAATACTATGACACAATGACACAGTCAGGGGACCGATGAACATTCACCAGCTCTCAATTTTTGCCCCCTTGCCACATTTTCCACCCCACACACACACACTCCAACCATCACCATTTCCTTCTCTCCTTCCCGTTGCCACTTTTTCTATCCCCCATTGCCATTTTCTCCACTCCGTCACCTCTTTTTTCTTTTGCTCTCCTTACTGGGATATTTGGTTGATATAGCAGATTTTTCCCAGTCACAGAAACATGATATTGCATGCAGTAAAATAAAACTCGCACAAAGTATGTAGCAAAAATAAAACTTATATTTATTCAAGTAGATTCATTCCACATTTGGGTTGCAACCTAATCTGAAGAACAGAGAATAGAATAGAGAAACCTAATCTGAAGAATACTGTTGCTGTCGCAAGTGACCAGATAATCCAGTGTCACATTATCATATGTGGGAGTATGAGGGCATTGTTTCTACAGGAGAGACCTGTAGAGATGTGTGATTTCATGAAGCGTCATGACGTAAGTGGTGTAGAACAAAGGGCCAGAGAAAGAGGAGGGGTCAGAGAGCAGCTCCCTAGTTAAGAACAAAAGGGAGATATCTCATTCAAGGAGATAACACTTATACACACTTAGAGTGATTTAGTGGGCCCCCCCCCAATGCCCAGGCATGCTGAGTCACCTACTCCAACACTCCCCTGCTTGTCTGATCATTGGGGGGTGGGGGCTGCACAGTGCCTCAGATTGTGTGTGTGCATGCATGCGCAGAGAAAGCAATGACTAGAGGAAGTGTGAAGAATCCAGTGACAGAGAGGTGAGTGAGACAGGAAAAATGGGAGGCCAGCAAGTAGAAGATGGTGTTTCTATCCCCTCAAAGCATTTGCAGGTTCCCCACTTGTAAGTACATGATTGCAAAGTACATGAAATGTCTACACTGATTTTTTAAAAGATTGCATTCTTGCCCAGTGTCCTCTTCCACCACCACCAAATACCCTCAGCATTTTAACCATGAACAGACAAGTAACAATCCAGCCAAAGTGAAGCACTTTCATGTCCCACTGACTGACCTTGGCTGTAATGTTCCATTGATTTCCCCTAAAAATAATTAAACTTTGATGGATTCAAATGATGCCAACAGGAATAACCTGTAACTTTCTACATCTATGTGCAGATATGGAAGTCTGTGAACCAAGGAGAAGAAAAAAGTGAGAAAGATTCTCTTACCCATGGTGGAGGAAGCCCCCATTCATTTCCAGGAAACTAAGGGCTTTTCTGCATTATTATTTTCCTCACTCGTAAGTTCCTATTTCTTGGGGGAGGGGGTCTGTTCCACATATGTTTTCCTCCCAGGGGTTAATTCAATATTACAATGGTTTATTTCCAGCACAAAACCCTGCAGTTTTAATCTGCGGGGAGATATGCTGGAAATAAACCAGTGTAATATCAAATCAACCACTCAAGGGAGAAAAACACATGCGGAACAGACACATACAAGTAAGGAAAATGAGGATGTGGATTTTTTTAAAAAAGAAAATGAGGATGTGGAAAAGCCCTAAAACAGGCTCCATAACTGCCCCACTATATTCCCCATTAGCCTTGTCTTTAGGCAGAAATTGCATTGGTTCAGGCTAAGCAAGTGTAATTTTTTTACTCTCAGCCACCTTGCCCAGCTGTCCTTTTCCCCACTGGCTCCACAGAAGGACTGGGCAAGAAATCTCTCTGCTGGACAGCAGTTATATCCTAAACTCTCAAGGCATGAATGTCTCCTCCTGGGATTTCTTGCTTGCCAACTCAGTTGTTGTTCAGTCGCACAGTCGAGTCCGACTCTTCGTGACCCCATGGACCAGATCACGCCAGGCCTTCCTATCTTCCGCCGTCCTCTTCCACCAACTCCGTAGACCCATCCAAAAGAACAGATTAGGGAAAGGGAAGAAGATGGAACTAAGGGACAGAGTGGAAAGGAAGTTTGGAAGTGAGGGTGGTAAAATCAAGGGGCAGGAGATTAAGTGGGAATAAGAGCAAATGGGAGACAGGTTGTGTGTGAGGGGTGGAGGTACGGAAGGTGGCAGGGGGTGTTGTGGAATGTAATGTCGATCAAGTATGCTATATAGAATGTCTTTGTAACTGCGGTTAGACGTGCATTTTAATCTGCTGTTGCCCCACCTCTAATTGATCCAGCGTGTTTTGGAACAGAGAATACTGATTAGACTCACCCCTTTAAGCACTCTTCAAAGCGCATATCGGACCTGGCTGCCAAGGAGTGTTGCCATCGGCCATTTTTTAAAATAGTTTCTCCCTTGCGTATGCCCACAAGCGCTGCTATGCCTCCTGGGATATGTAGTTCATGGGGTTGTCGGCCATTTTAATAAAAGTTTGTCCTGATTAGCCTGCTGGGACATGTAGTCTCCCTCTCCAGACTTTTCAATCTACCCCTTCCCCAAAACACAGGAAAAAACTGAAGTATAGGGGAGTTTTCATTTGAAAGTTTTTACGAAGAAAACAAAGTTTAGAGCAGCCCCTGTGGGAGAGGAGGAGAGAGGAAGGTGTGAATATGCAGTTGAGCGCACTTCGCTAACTATTTAAAAAAATGGTTGCTGGGGAAAAAAGAGACCACTCAGACCTGCCTGATGGCTTGGGTGCGCAACAGAACGATCAGACAACAGAAAATCCGGTTTGAAACCAGCTCAGCCCAAAAGGACCGGACTTTCACAGGTATCAAATAAACACTCAGTAAAGGGGGGGAGGCAGACGACTGGGGCATGACAGACAGGTGTTGCTGTCTGACTGTGCATTTTAAATCCGTAACTGAATAGCAACAGCAATGGATGAAACTGCTTGTCTGATCACAGCCTAAAAGTACCAACATTCTATATAGCATACATGATAGGCCAGATTTTATTTAGTTAGCATAAGCAGGCCTTAAATTGCAGTGATTAATCAAATCTGTTTATGAAACTCTGAAAAGTTACAGTCAGTGTCCTGGTACATAGTTATTTACTGAGAGAAAGTTACTCAGCCAGAGGGGACCCGTTTTTGTTTGTTCGTTTGTTTGTTTTGAAGTTTCTTAAATTCAATTTTGGAAGAACAGGAACATCATATATACTCAGTTGTTCTTAATTGCTTTTATGTTATGTCAGTGCAGTTTGTGAATCTTTAATAGTGTTTTATACAACCATTTCAGAAAATATTAGATTACTTTTAAATAAAGTTTTTAACTAAAATACCAAGTGATTACTGGTTTTCACATTGAACCTGGGACAAATA
The DNA here is from genome assembly GCF_001447785.1 of Gekko japonicus. Lineage (NCBI taxonomy): Eukaryota > Metazoa > Chordata > Lepidosauria > Squamata > Gekkonidae > Gekko > Gekko japonicus. The sequence goes on from NW_015169794.1 coordinate 896,625, forward strand.
AATAAACTTCTGATCTTCTGTTCAAGTCAGAAAGCAGAGCTTTGTAAATGATGAATGTTAGAGGGAATATTTGCATATGACAAAGAACGGTAGCTTAGTGGGTAATGTATTGCCATAATTCAGATAAAGAACCTTTTGGTTTCCATTGATTCTTTAAGACCTAAGTGGGTCTCTAAGACCACCTTAGGGGAGAGGACTCTTCCTCCCCTTGTTTCACTTTCCTCACTCCCACAAATTGTTGGGGGAGTCCATTTGTTAATACTGAAACCTCTCACTCCAATACTTACAGAATGCATTCACACTTTATTCCTGACTCCCTGCCAACTTTGTTAAAAGTCATTTTTTAAATATTATTTTGTCAATTTTATTCTGCAAAGGTGTAGATTATACATAAGAACGTTTAAATATTGTTAATTCCTACAGAGAGTTGAAAAATGAGAGTAGTGGTACAATGAAAGCCAAAGGAATGCTGTTTGCTCCAATTTTCACTCCCAGGTCAAGATCTAATGTCAGCAGCTTTGATGGTATTTTCCATTTTAGAGAGACATAAATAAATGTGCAGAGCTATCCAAGATTAGGTTATTTAACTGAATAAGTACAACATTTGCTGCTAGATGAGATGTGGAAAAATATCTTTAAATTCCTTAAGGAGTTGAACATTTGGGTTTGTCAGCGCATGGATCCTGATGTTTGAAAATGAAATGGAAGGGGAAAATCCAGGTTCACTCCTCCTGAACACTGGCAGTGCAACAGATTGCAGTGCACGAATTACCACAGGGTAGCATGAAGGATAAACTGCAGTAATAGCATGAATTGCAATGAGTCACTCCATTCAGTTCTGCCACTTATGGCCCTTGTGATAGCTGTTTCTATAGCTATAGGTGAAACTGCAATAAAATCAGGAAATATAGCCATAATTCAACAGAGAACTAAGCATGCATAAACCTGTTGAAATCAATGAATTTAAGTGTTGTGTATGTAATGTAATGAAATAAATGTATTGTGCTTGAGTCTGACAAGGTATTGTAAAACGACCTATCAGAACAAAGGAAGTTCTGGGGGGAAGATAAATGATTGGTCTTTATGTGCTGCATTTGATTGGACCTTAGCTGACATGTGGGCGTGGCTTGCCAAGCCCGGACTGTTTAAAAAGGAGCCTGTTACTCCATTGATTTGTCTCATTCTGGTTCTTCTGACGTCGTGTTCAATAAAGCTGTTAATCACTGTTCACCTGCTGTCTGAGTCTTAACATTAAGGATGCTTAACTCTGTGTTGGATTGCGGCCTACGTATTTGGAAGGTCAAGTAAAAGAAGGAAAAAATGAAGTTAATGACATTTATCCTGTGATTCTAAGCTGCCCTGGCGTTTCCTTTCAGTGGTGGAAGTAGGGTTGCCATCCTCTAGATGGGACCTGGAGATCTCCTGGAATTACAACTGATCTCCACATGACAGAGATATGTTCCTGTGGAGAAAATGGCTGCTTTGGAGGGTGGACTCTAAGGCATCTTACCCTGCTGAGGTCCCTCACCAAACCCCACTCTATCCCAGGCTCGACCCCCCCAAAAACTCCAGGAATTTCCCAACCTGGAGTTGGCAACTGTAGGCAGAAGCAGATCAGCAACCACATAGGCATGCACACATACAAAGTTCCCACACTGTAAAATTAAAATTATTGATAATTAACTTGTTGGTTAGCAATCCATAAAGCTTCAGAAGCCCCAGCACTTGTTGTATTGATTATTTTACTAAGAACCGGTGCACACAAGTTCTCACAATGAATAACAAACATACACAGGAGGAACCTGCATGATTGTTTTAGTGCACTGGCATAGATATGTTCATGGTAGGGTTGCCAAATCCACTTACCCCTTGGAGCGGGAGAGCCTCGTCGCTGTCCGGGAGAGCCTTTTGGGTGTTGGGTGTTTTCCCCTCAAATGGCTGTGCCCTGCCCCCAGCGTGCCCGGCATCATGACGTCACAGGGAAGTGACGTGCACACGGGGGTGGGGTTTCCCCCGGGGCCCGATTCCACGGGGGCGGAAATCGGGCCTCCAAAGCGGGGGGAAATCCGCCCCCCTGGGGGGATTTGGCAGCCCTAGAAGTGATGGTCCGCCCTCTTCTGAGAAACCTTCACTGAATCTCTCGGCCGGTTTCCAATTTGCCCTATTTGGGCAAAGTATTGGAGAGAGCGGTGGTGATTCAGCTGCAGGGCTTTATGGATGACACTTCCATGCTGGATCCGTTCCAGTCTGGCTTCCAGCCATTTTTAACTGTTGATAACATATGTAGGACAGTTATGTTTTTCAAGAATATCTTTTGTTTGAAGAATAAACACCTTGCCTTTTAGACAGAACATTACAGGCTATTGCAAATTAAATATAGCGTACCAAGTAGGGCCTTCAGAAAGGTTTAATGGGAAAGCTTGAGTAATAATGCTTGGAATGAGAATAAGGGCTTTACAAGCATGGATCTACTTTTGTCTTGGAGAATATAGAGGCCTATGCTGGTGCTCTCTGCAGAAATTGCTGGACTGGATTAAAGGTCCTGCGTAAGTCAATGAGTTGGATCCAGTCAGCTTTTTCACTCAGTCTCACCCATTCCTCTCCACACTATGGCTGTGACTCTTGCACCCTGGAGCCTCATAAGAACATAAGAGATGCCAATGTTGGATCAGGCCAAAGGCCCATTCAGTCCAACACTCTGTGTCACACAGTGGCCAGAAATACCAGTGCCATCAGGAGGTCCACCAGTGGGGCCAGGACATTAGAAGCCCTCCCACTGTTGACCCCACCCCAAGCACCAAGAAGACAGAGCATCACTTGCCCCAGAGCCCCTAGCTATACCTTGTGGCTAATAGCCACTGATGGACCTCTGCTCCATATGCTTATCTAATTCCCTTTTGAAGCCATCCATGCTTGCAGGTGAGGCTTTGCAGTGTAGTGGTTAAGAGTGTCAGACTGTAATCTGAAGAACCACATTTGATCCCCCACTTCTCCACAGGAAGCCTGCTGGGTGACCTTGGGCCAGTCACAGTTCTCTCAGAACTCTCTCGGCCCCACCTACCTCACAAGGTGACTGTTGTGGGGAGAGGAAGGGAAGGAGATTGCAATGTCTTCAGAGTTTGTAGCACTGTAAAGACTAATATTTATTGATAAATTGTGAATCAATTCATATATAATGTGTCACAAGACCCCTGTTTGTTTTGCTGCAAATATCATGGCTACCCAGTGTTCCCTCCAAGCTGTGCATGTGAGTGGCCGCTCATTAACACAGGAAGCCCCGCTCAGCTGCAGTCGGCACTGCCCATTGCCCGTTTTAAGATTACAGTAGTTATATTCTGCTGTGGATGTGAACTGCTCTGCTCAGTGGGGGGGGGGGGGGTTAGGGGCGGGGGGGGGGGGGGATTAGAGAGAACATTGTGTTTAAATTCATAACAAGATGGTAGTTCTTCTGCATAAGCCCCATTGAAATAAATGGGAGCTGCCCCAGAGTACCCTCATGTCTTCTGCGAATCCCATTCAATCTGAAGGGGGAGAGTGCTAGGTTAATTGAGGCCTACAACTATATAGTCTCAGATAATTCATAAACTTTCGGAATCTGTGAAAGATAATAATAATTGGGGGCCCTCAATGACATGTGATGGAGGGGAAGTTGAAAGGCATGGCAAAAAGAGTTTTTCCTTCTTCAACCCAGCCTGTCCCCATTCTTTCCAGATACATTACGTTCTCTGAGGAGAACTACTGTCTTATTCAGTCACCTCTCTGTTTGACAGCCAAACCACCAGGCCTAGGCAGAAAAGCTGCAGTGACTGCTAGCCAGTTTCTAGGAGTGAGCTAAATTGTGTTTTTTTCCTTCCCTTTGTCCCCCAAATGTTTGTGGGATCTTTGGTTCAGGAAATGAACATAGCAAGAGCTATTTGGGGTCATGTTACAACAAACGATAAAGAACTGCTAGAGGCTCCATTGGTTCCTTCGGAACAGAATTCATTGAGTTTCTCAGTGGCATTGGGATGTATTAAAGGAAAGGCAATGGATTGCTTACAAGGTGATCTTTAGGGACTGTCTCCAAATAGCAGACAAAAAGGGCTTGGCAGACCATAATGCTTTGTTTCCAAGCATTAATAAAAATTCCAGAGGGATTATACAAACATATAACATTCAAAACAATCACTGTCACAGAACTTTAAAATGACAATAAATAAGACATGGTAAAATTTTATTATCCAGCTGAGGTTCTCATATTTATTGAATTATTGCTTTCCAAATAAGATTCACATTCTGTAATATAAACAAAGTGTTTTTGAAGGGTATTCATTTTAACTAATTTTGTTATCTCCAAACCATTCCTTTTTTTAGAATGTTTGGAATAAAATTACAATAAATAAGATTGTTGTAAACATTTAGTGTCTAGATCATATTTAGTGTCTAGATCTTGCATTAATTAGTATCACTGTTGTTTAAGGCAGGGTAGATAGGTGGGGGATGGATGGAAAACAGATGTGAAGTGACATGGAAAGGTTGGGGACTGGTAGGAAAGAGGAATTGGAGGGTCAGGGAAGAACAGAAGGGACGAAAGGTAGGGAAGAAGGAAAAGGCGGAACACAGGCAAGACCAGGCAAGAGTCTGGAGCAGGATGGGGGAAGAGATGGGAAAAGGAGAGGGGGAAAACTTAAGTCTCTTCATCAGTTTGTGCTGCCTGACAAAATTATAGTGTTTTCAGAAAGCAGCATCTCACCCATCAGAGGGTGGGAGTGTACATGCATACACTTCCTCTGTACCTAAGCACCAGACTCATTAGCTGACCTGACAATCACGAGGAGGGAGAGTAGGGCCAGCTCATTCATGACTGCTCTCCCTCTCTTCAGGTAGAATGGATGCAGGGGAAGGGTCATGGGCAGAGGGCTTCTTTTGTCTTCTAGATGACCCGCCGCTGTGCTTCTGTAAGCTCAACTCAGCAGCTGATCTCCTCTGCCAAATGTTTGTTGCCCTCAAACTCAAAATGAATGCAGAAGAATAATCCATTCGCTTACAAGTCATTTCGGGGGGATCGCGGGGGATCGCAGTTCCCCCGGGTGAGGTATGGGGGGCGGGGCACATGACGAAGCCCCGCCCCCTGCTTCTGGCCGCCCCGCTTCCGGCCCTCATTCAGCCAGGAGGAAGCAGGAGAAGAGGGAGGGTAAGTTGCTTCCTCCCTGCCTCTCCCCACCCCTGCCTGCCTGGGGCCAGGGAGGGCCTTTGCGGGGCTTCCTTGCACTCCCGCCGGCCTTGCAGGTCCACCGCCGGGCCCCTCATGGGGCTCGGCAGTGGAGCTGCAAGGCTGCCACCGGCAGCCGGGACCGTTGGGGGCGGGGTGTGTGGCCTTATGACACACTTCCGGTGATGTCAGGGGGTGTGGCATATGCTAATGATACATCTCCAAGAAATGTCTGTTCTGATCTTCTGTGAAGAGCTCCTGAAATCAACAACAGTGCCATTCCTTACTAATCTTAAAGATTTATACTCTGCCTTTCAGTCAGATGATCCTCAAGGTAACTTACAGACAACAGGCCTATGTTTGGCGGGAAAAACAACATAGCAGCTTTGGACTTCTGGCAAGTGGCGAAGGTGAGAGCATCTTTTTTCCCTCACATCTACTATCCCAGGGAAAATGCAGTTGAACAGAGAATGCTTTCTCAAAAGGAGTGGAGAAAATAATAGGGAAAATTCTGGAATGCAGAAAACAGCTGCTAAGGAGAGGCAATCACAAAAGGTCAGGTGCCCTTCTCTTTTAGGAAAGAACAAGCAAGTGGGTGCCAAGAAGCACATTGGCGGAAACCACATTGGGGATTACTGCTGTCTTAAAACTGAGCAGATCTGTATTCTATGTTAAATCTTTTAAAAATTATTTTATTGGCATTGTATCCTGCTCTCCCCGCAAGCAGGCTCAGGGCGGGTTCCATCAATGTCCATACAATATACCAATAACAAAACCATTTAAAAACAATAAAATTAATACAATACAATACAGTAATTATAAAATACTGTGTGGAGCTAATCAATAACACAGTAGCAAAGATGGAAACTATAGAGTAGATCCCAGTTGTCTGTTCAAAATCCAGGACACTGATGGGAGGTCAGTTAAAGGAGTGGATGCCTGCTGCCTCAGCTATCTTACAGGCCCTGCGGAATTGTAATAAATCCCGCAAGGCCCTGATCTCATACAAGAGCTCATTCCACCAGACAGGGGCCAGGGTGCTAAAGACATTGCACATGTTGAACCTCGCAATCCAGAGCAGAAAAGTCTATTGAACACACAAGGAATTGAGTGATTTACAGTACAATCCTAAAGAGAGTTACTCCAGTGTCAGCCTATTCATTTCAACGGGCTTAGACTAGAGTAACTTGCTTTAGGATTGCACTTTAGTCTTTTAAAGGGAGGCCTTTCTAAAAATATACAGTACTCAGCAATTCAGACTGTTCAAGTGTGAAGGGGTCATTTCATGTCCCCATCATTCCTG
>NW_015169794.1:903158-922011 GCF_001447785.1 Gekko japonicus
CTGCATTCTTCATTTCTTAGTTTCTTTATGTTCAGTGTTCAGTTAATGAACCTGGGACTTTGGCACCCACACATTATACACTTCCAGCTAGGTTGCCAACTTGTTTTTTAAAAAATTATAAAAAATATTTTCTTTAAGAAAAGGTGGGATATAGAAGGGAAGAAGGGTAGAGGGAAAGTATAGATGCGTCAGGTTTGTCACATATTATGAGTTGTTACGTACAACAAGTAAAATCAGATGTATTACCAAATGTATTACATATTTCAAAGAAAATAAATATTACATCAATATTACAGAATTTTGGGATAGATTCTCTCTTTAAACAATAAACAAGAACTTTGCTAAAGTTAGCGATAATCTATTAAATAAAAGAGATTATATCTTTAACAATTGAATGAACTTCTATGCTAAAATTAAATCATTGTAAAAAACTTAATAGTCTTAATTGTTTATATAAATCTAAATTTATTCATACTAATTATTTAATTACTAGTGGAGTACAAAGTCAAGTATTGAAATTGTAATCAATATCTTCATCACCTTTAATATGATATTCAGATCATTCCAGAACTTTAAAAAGTTAATTATTCCCGTAGTATGAGTAATAAGCTTGCAATTTCTGCTGAAATTCTTTCAGTGGTCTTTTTTTATATAATCAGTTAGTTTTGCCAATGTTGCATACTCAACTAGTTTTTCTTTCCCGGTCTCTATTGTAGAACAGTCTTCTGTCTTGACTGCAAATATTACTCTGGCAGCTGTCAACATAAATCTAAGTAGGTTTTGTGAGGTTCTGTCTATATTATCTGGTAAAATTCCCAGTAACATAGTCTCTGGTTTCATTGGGAATTTGGTTTTTAAAATATTTTGAATTTCTTCATGTATATTTTACAGTATTTTTTAATCTTGTTGGAAGTCCACCACATATGATAAAAGGTGCCATGTTCTTTTTTACATTTCCAGCAAGCTGCTTTGTAATTCTTGTCCATCTTTTCAATTTCTTTTAGGGTGATGTACCATTAGTAAAACATCTTGTACCAGTTTTCTCTTAATGCTTGGCTAGCAGTTAATCTAATACCTTTAGTCCATAGATTTTCCCAACATTAAAACTGTACTTTCTCACCAAAATTTTGCATCCATTTAATCATGCAAGATTTAACCCGTTCTCCTTAGGAATCATATTGAAGTAATAACTTGTAAATTTGTCCTAATAAATGGTATCTAGTGTGAAAATCTTTTCAAAATCAGTCAGTTTATTAATAACTCCTCTCTTAGTGCAGATATAATTTTTTAATCTAGAAGTAATTTGAAAGTATATCCACCATTATATCTGCTTTCCTTCTCTTGCCATGTCTTGATGCCACCTTGCGAGTTTATCATATCATCATAAATTATAAAATCATTGTTTCTCCTTGTGTACTGACCATAGTAAGCATCTATTGGTGACATTATTAATGGAATTGTAGGGCTGATTCTCTTTTGCAGCATTTCCCAAATTTTAAATAAGCTGTCTCTGATTGTATGTCTTTTATCTTGGGTTTTATTTTTTGATATGTTTTTTAATCTACATGCAGCTATGTAGTCCATCATCAAGATTTGAAGATTCTAATTTTATCAATCCTTCATTGGGACTTCTGATCCAATCTGATATCTAAACTAGCCCAGTGGGTTGGTTATATAATTTAATGTTAGGTATTGCAAGACCACCTCTTTTCTTCTCATCTTGCAGTACTTTAAATCTTATTCTTGGCTTCTTATCTTTCCATACAAACATATTTATTTGTCTTTGCCAGTCACTCAAAATCTTTTCAGGAATTTAAATTGGAATAATCTGTAACCAAAAGTTTAATTTTGGTAGCACATTCATTTTTATAGCAGAAATTCTTCCTAGCCAGAATAGATGTAATTTGGACAATCTTTCAAAATCTTTTTGTATTTTGGATCAAGTTGTCATATAATTGTCCTTTAATAATGTATCATTCTGTCCCATGAGATATATTCCTACCTATCTGACTGGGTTGTTTGTTATATCACATCCTGAAATTTTCTTAATTTTCCTCTTCTTGAATAGCTGAGAATTTTAAAATAATCTTGGTTTTCTTTTACTTTTTATAACCTGAAAAGGATTCAGACTTGTCAATTTGCTCCATTACATGTTGGAGAGATAGCTCGGGGTTCGAAATTGTAAGAACCAAACCATCTGCATAACTCTTTTGTTTAAACTCCTTTTCTTCTACTTTAATCCTTCAATTTGGGGATCTTGTCTTATTTTAGAAGACTGCCATCACAAGAATGAAGAGAAGTGGAGAGAGTGGACATCCTTGACAGGTTCCTTTTTCTGTTTTAAATCCATTTGTCAAGACCCCGTTGATTAAAATTTTTGCATGTTATTTGGTGTAGATGTTCTGTATCCACACTTGAAATATTGCAGTGTTTTTTGTAGAAAAGTCCAAGATACATTATCAAAGGCTTTTTCAGCATCTAAGAACAAAAAGGCTGCTTTTTCACCCTTGTGTTTAACATGTTCTATCGCATCAACAACAAAACAAACATTGTCTTTCATATGTCTTTTTGGTACAAAACCAGTCTGATCAGGATGAATTACTTTGGAGATACTTTTCTTTAGTTTATCAGCCATGATTGAGGTAAAAATTTTGTAGTCCACATTCAACAATGAAATAGGTCTATATGATTGTGGCAGCATTGGGTCATTATTCTCTTTATATAGTAACATTATGTGAGCTTCTTGCCAGGATGGTGGCCTTTTACCTAGAAGATCAGGGCAGGCCTGGTGTAATTTAGCTGGTCAGCAGCACAGATGGGATTCAGTTCTGCAGACTGGGGCCAACCCAGAAGTGTTTATGGGCAGAGTCCATCAAAATCTAGTTTTTACTGGGTTTTTAGCCCCCAATATGTGTTTCATGACAGAACACAAGCTTACTTGTCAGGCTGTTGAAATCAGTTGGCAAAGCTACTTCCAGCATATTCCTAAATAAGGAACTTATCGGTGCTTTTCATTGTCCTCTGATTCTCTTCCCTTTCCTCTTCAAGGGTTCTTCTCTGGGAGGGGGACAGGGGTTGAAGCAGGGGTCTGGAGTCTGGTCTCACTCACTGGTTCCTATGACAGCGCAATATGGCCTCGGATGGATGGAACAGAATTGTCAACCCCACTGTCACTTCCTCCTTGACCCTGACTCCCCTCCTCTCAGCAGAGCTGCAGGGTGCCTCCCTCTCAGCCTCTCCCTTCTTTGCAGACTCCCAAGCCATGCCTACTTCCCATTTAATTTCCTAGTTTGTGAGGATCGGTAGATTCTTGGGATGGGAAAGCATCCGTCCATTCCCCTTTGCAACTGAAGTTGTCTCCTGCTGCCACTTTCTGACTGCCTGTGCCAGTGGCATAGCCTCCAGAATGTCCTTCTGCTCCTGTTTCCCTTCTAGTGCCTCTCCTTCCTCTCCTCTTCTCCCCACATATATAAAATATAACAAAAATGAAGGAAATAAAAGATAATCCACTGCGTTTCTGAGTGCACGTCTCACTTTTCTAAGACTTCACTAACACATATTGGAGTGAATATGTAACACTCTTCCCTTTATTTCCCAAATATTTTCTGTGGCTATTGTAAGAAATTGTAAGAATATTGAACCACCACTAATTACAGTTTCTGAAATATACTCATCTCTGTCTGGCTTTGTAGATGCTTTCATTAAACCACTGGAGCCCTGGTGCACAGAAGTACACTGAGTCCCAGAGAAGATATTTGTTGCTTTTGCTGAAGTCAAAACGATCTCTTGGGTATGTTCTTTAGTGAGCAGAAGACCTGGAATTACCTCCTCAACCAGCTATTGCACTCCAGTTAGCAAATGAATAAACACAATACTTGTATATTCATTACTGAGCCTTGACAAATAAATCTCCCCCTACACACAGAGAATATTTTACTGTCCTACAGCCTATACCAGGGGTGGCCAAACTTGCTTAACATAAGAGCCACACAGAATAAATGTCACATGGTTGAGAGCCGCAAGACATGAACAAATATTACACGTTTTTACTGGGAAATATGCAGATTTGCTTTTTATTAACATTAAATGAGACTGCCAAGAATAATATCAAAAGCAGTAGAAGCAGATATTGATAATGATATTTATTTGTCCAATGATATTTGTTTGCTAGTGATATTTAGCTTCCCCAGCCACCTTGCTGAGAGCTGCACAATATGTGTGAAAGAGCCGCATGCGGCTCCCGAACCACAGTTTGGCCACCCCTGGGCTATACTCTCAATATTGTTTCATGCTCCCAAGCTCCAAACAGTGATAAGTTCCAGAGGCCAGGCTACCAGTTTCATCCTTTTGACAAGAGAACTCTGGAGACTTAACAGCATATTGCCAGCCATGCAGTTCTTCCAGTGGAATGGCATTCCCATTGGCAGGCCAGCAGTTTCTGTTGATTCCCTCTTTGACTGCAGACCCCACTTTACCCCATGCTATTCCTGAGGGTCTTCTGACCACTTAGGAACAAAATGGGTGGGTCTATGGGCTGTAGCAGAAGGGGAAAGTCCTGCTCTGCAAAGTCCATGGAAGTATAGGCGCCTGACATTATGTCTTTGCAGTTCACAAATCTATAAGCAGAACATACTGGAAGCAAGCAGACATGGCAACCTCTGTCCATGTCATTGCAAAAAAACCCCCCATATTTTGCCATAGTATCTGAACAACAAACTATGGTTTATGCTTGCCCTCCAAGCCATAATTGCGAACCAGGAGGATCAAATGTGACTTGGAAACCTGGCTGGGAGTACAAGAACAAATCAAAGCTTGCAGTTTGGAATGTAAGGGGAAAGTATAGTTTAATGCAAAAGAAAGGGAATTGCACCATGTGAAGGGAGGAAGGAGTGAGACAATTTAGTCCACAAGCCCAAGGGTCACTCATGTAGCACCAGATTTGAACCCAACCTCATGTCTCTCCAAATTTAAACTAAGCCTTCTTGTTTATTATTATTTATAGTCTGCCTTTCTCACTGAGACTCAAGGTGGATTGCTTTTATTTATCTTGCTTACATTATTTGTAGTCCATCTTGCTCACTTGGATTTAAGGCGGATTACACAGAGAGAGTCAACACAACAGGATGCGGCATTCAATAAACAATACAATAGGATTAGGGTTGTAGAACCAATCAGAAATCTGAAAATAGAACTAAAGCAAAGTATAAGTCTTAACATGACACATTAAATGAAACAGAAATTACAACATAGGATCCTTGTTTCTAGAAGCGAAACACTGTGGTATAGACGACAGTGTCTAATAATTTACCTGTAACTCTGTGAATTGTTTAGTACACCAAGTGCGAGATCCCCAAATTTAGTAATGCGATAGGAACAGCATAAGAAGAAGAAGAAGAGATTGGATTTATACCCCGCCCTTCACTACCCGAAGGTGTCTCAGAGCAGCTTACAAACTCCTTTCCCTTCTCCTCCCCACAACAGACACCCTGTGAGGTAGGTGGGGAGACATATAATAAACAGGGCAATAAGTCTGAAATACAAAATTAGAAAACGATGCAATAGAAACAATATGAGATGTTATTTATTTAGAACATTTCAATGATGCCTCTCCATGAACCATCCCAAGGTGGCGGTGGTAGTGATGGAGGAGGAGGAAAGTGCCATCAAGTTGCAGTTGGCTTATGATGACCCCATCGGGTTTTCAAGGGAAGAAACGGTTTGGCATGGCCTGCCTCTGTTTAGCATCTCTGGGATTCCTTGGTGGTCTCCCATCCAAATACTAAGCAAGGCTGACCCTGGTAGTTGACAGAACAAAAATAATAAAAACAAATCATTAAAAGATAAAACCCAAAGCAACAGGAACTTAATGGTGAGTAAAATGAGAATGCGGGAAAGCGCATTAATTAAAATCCAGCATTTTAAAAGCCCCAGCCCAACATAGAAAACATAGATGATAAAAACAGATCACAGACAGCTTAAAGCAACAGTTTCCAGACTAAAATAATGTTTAAAAAATATCAACCCCTTAATTAAAATCCTGGGTGAACCGAAACATTTTGGCCTGGCACCTAAAAGAAAGCAACGTAGCCACTACACAAGCCTTAAGGGGAAGGGCGTTCTATAAGCAAGGTGCCACTACCGAAAAGTCCTGTCTCTGATTGCCACCTGCCTCCCCTCTGAAGGTGGGGACACAGAGAGCAGAGTTTGTGAGGCAGATCTTAACCGGTGCCCTGGGCAATATGGGAAGTGGTCCTTCAGGTACCCTGGCCCCAAGACATTTAGGGCCATAAGACTGCAAAAACTGGATTACAGGAATGAGAAAACAATGCAACAAAACCAAGAAAGGCATACAGTGAACAGTGTCGTAAGCCACCGCTGTTATCCCTTTATTAAAGCATCTTCCTGAACAATTCTAATTTTACTACTGCCCTATAAAAATGCTCTGCTGAACAATTCCATTTTACACATTCTGTTGGATGATAAAGTTATGGGAGCCTTTCTGACCTCCTTGGGCAGGCCGTTCCACAAAGTGGGAGCCAGCAATCTCAGATTCAGGCAGCTACAGATCTTGTTCGTTTGCAGGACAGGACCTTCAAGAGACTTGTGAGTTGTCCCATGGACAGCGACTAATCCTGGAGCAGCTTCTTAAATGTAAGAAAGAATGCAGGGGAGTCATATCTCACAAGACTGGAGGGAAAACACACAAATGTTGAGTGTCTGCAGTCACTCACCTTACGTATTGCCATTCTCAGATGGCTGCTTTCAGAAGCGGATGCGACTTGTGAGAGTGTGTCTGCACCTTTCAGATTTATTATGATTAAAAGCTGCCCTATGGCTAAAGGAAACTGGGCTTGGCACAAAGAAGGATCCACATGGGATACAAAATTAAACAAAGGCGGCAATTTGCATGCAACATCACCGAGACAAAAAGAGGCAGCTCCTACATGGGCTCATTTTACTTTGTGTGAGTTTGCTAATGATACAACTTTCTGTAAATTCCTATTCACCTGTATAGGGTTCTGAGAAACATGTTAGTATTTCCAAGTGGGGCAGAATAAAGGGCTGGCCATGAGTCCAGGCATAAAAAAGCTGGTGGCAGCTGTGGCCTACCCTAGTGTAAAGCTGACACGAGTGAACACAGCTGTACTTTAATTCAGCCTTTTGAAGGCCTGTCAGAATTGATCCATTGAGAGGAAACGGGCTCTGATACCAGGATGGATGCAGGGCTGAGACTCAGATCTTTGCATTCAGGAATTTCCAGAGCCTGGCATACTGGGATTGTGCAAGGTATTTAAACAAAGATTGTCTGCCATAACAAAATCTGTCATTGCCTGGAACAATGCTTTTGTTAGTCTCCAAATGTGTGACCCTTACATTATGTGCTCTTCTGGTTCACCTGTTTTCACTTCTGGGGTCTGTGAAGTTTTCCATTTTTCTCCCACCACCTATACATACTCCTTTATCATTTGAATCAGAGAAGAAAATGTTGACAGTCATTCTTAAACTGCAGAGACCATAACATGTTTGGGTTCGGACTTTAAGTACCAACTCTCAGGGGTCAATGCCTGGCTGCAGAGCAAGAACTGCCTGGTGGACAAGACCCTGGAGAGAGAGACTGTTTGTTTGTTTTCAGAGGAGCTCTGCAGACAACTGTTGGCAGGTGTTGGCCTATAACTAGTCCCCACAGAATCAGGTAGCAGGAGATAGTGGCTGAATTCCCTGTCCCTTCAAAAACACAACTTATCCACAATATATTTATGAACATGTGAGTTGGTTATTTTTTTGTAGTGCATACATGCCTTCTTTTAGATACTTTTCCATCTCTTTCTTTTTTCCATCCTCCATTCTGAAGATCTGAAAAACAGGAATATTTCCTTCTTCCAGTCAGGATCCTCCCCCTAAAATACACCTTCATTTTTCCTCTGTGCTCTTCAGGTTGTTTTCCCCTTTCCATCTGTCTTCACTCTTTGGAACATCTTGTGTCTGGCTTCACGCTTGTTTACATAACGCAGAACACTTCTGGAACACTCGGTTATCTCAGAAGTATTAACAGTTTATTTCACATCCCCTTTTTAAAAAGATTGCACACATCCATATATCTAAGAACAGAGATAACAGTGAGGGCAGGAGAATAAATGCAGACACACCTGGAGTTCTAGGAAGATGAAACTGGAAAAGGTCTGAACGTCGCTCAGGAGAGATCTATCGTGCCTATATATTCCTATACTAAAGTTTGGCTCCAGGGCCATTCACACCTAAAAGCCACTGTATTCAAGACCAAACATCGTTTCTCCAGGACCAGTACAAACCTGCAACCCAGCTCTTGCATGCACACACACTCAAAGAGGGTTACCAACCTCCTGGTGGTAGCTGGAGATATCTCATTATTACAACTGATCTCCAGGCCACAGAGATCACTTCACCTGGAGAAAATAGCCACTTTGGAAGGTAGGCTCTAGGGCATTATATCCCATTGACGTCCTTCCCCACTCCAAACCCTGCCCTCCTCAGGCTTCACCCCCCCCCCAAACCTCCAGGTATTTCCCAACTCAAAGTGGGCATCTCTGTGTGTGTGTGTGTGTGTGTCACACACACACCTGTTTTTCTGCAGCACCACATGGAAATCATCTTCCAAAAGAGGTGTGAAAACTAGAAATTTCACTAGAAAGGGAACTGTTTTGCATCTGGCAGTTGTGTAACATGGCTGTTTCACTTGGTTGAGACTGGGCCTTGACCTGTACTGATATTATTGAATTGATTGTTTCTGGAGTGGTTTGTGGATTTTGTAAAACCACAATGGACTTTGCAGAAAATAGTACATACATTGTAAAATAATCACATGCGTGCAATTTCATGAGTCATAAAAGAAACATTTCTGAAGTTCTATAGGAAAAAACAAAGCATGATAATGGGCTTCCAGGGTCCCTCAACCGCTGAGTCTTGGTGAAGTATACCTATTTCTCTCCCATGCTTGGGCTATGAGCATATGCCAAGGGCAGCTGTTACCCTGGCTACACTGCCTACACATTTTTATTATTTCTCATTTCTGCTTTTTCTTGTGTCTGTCACGGCAGGGCCAGGGAGCGTGGGGCAAACAAGCAAAGTCCAAATCCAGTCCGAGGTTCAGCCGAGCAGGTCAAGCAGCACAGTTCAAAGAAGTCCAAATCAGTTTCCAAAGCCAGCGTCAGACATATCAGAAGGTCCATAAATCAAAACGAAGCCAGAGAAACGCAGAGACGAAAGCAGGGTCAAGCAATGCCGAGTGTCAAGGAGCCAAAGGTCAAAAGCCGAGGATCAAACCGACAAGGGTTTCAAGGAGTCTGAAGCAGAAATGCACGGAGCGTCTGGTCCTGTCAATCGAAGTTGCCAGCACAACTTTCTGCCAGCAGCAGGTTTGCTGATATAGCGTGCTGGCTAATTATCTTGTTAACTTTTGCTGAGCAAAGTCATGCTGCTGCTAATACTCAGGGCTGAACGAGCGTCTGCCACGCATGCGTGCGGCTTTCCTTCTTTCGTTCAGCTCCTGTCTTCGCTGACTCCTGAGCCGGTTCACAGGTGGTGGCGAGTCGGGGGTGAATTGTCTGTGGTAAGCAGAGCCTGATCCGGCGCAGGTGTCTCTTGGGAGGCTCTATCCTCCTCAAGACTTAGAGAGTCTTCTGCTAAAGAAGCCAGTTCCTGGCTGTAAGTCTCTGCTTCTGGATGTTCCTCAGGGGCTTGTGGTGCCAACTCCACGTGCTCCTGGCTGTCAGGTGCTTCATCAGGGGCAGGCATGACAGTGTCCACTTAGGAATCCTCTCCAGCATCTGTATTCCCTGGTCTGGATTCTAGAACAGCGATGCTTTATATGGGGCAGCATGATGCCACTTCAGGGGGCATTCAGAACATGGGGGGAATGGGGGACATTTGGTGTCTTAGGCAGCCCATTCTCCCCATTTGCAGTAGCTTCTGACAGCAAGTAAAAGTGAGCATTTTTAATGCAGCTCCCCCCAACAATGAGGCTAAAATTCCTGATCCTAGATTTCTCCCACGCATCCTTATAAAAGTGACACACAGCTAACAGGAATCAAGGATCATCAAAGTGTTGACTGATGTCCATCAGACTGTCATTGAATGTATGGCTCAGATCTCTGTATTGTAGGCATATACCATGAATATTTATGGAAATAAAGTTGTCTTGTTTGAAAGTTGCCTTTGTTGGAAAGTTGCTTTTATGTCCTAAGTTTTTACTAGACTAGTTTTGAATCCTGTTTGAACCTTGAGATCTTCCCAGGACTTACCCTTCCCAAGCTGTCCATTCATCCACAACATGGCCCTGCTGTTATTTCGTGGTGGCCCCCGCCTTATGGAACTCCCTTCTCAGGGGGGTAATAGAGGGCCCTTATGCCATCTATCTGCCTTCCATACAAAATGCAAGGCCATTCATTTTAGGAGTGTAAATTGCAGTTTATTTCATAAGAAGGATATTGTTTTGAGGGACACTTGTACAGCCAAGTTTTTCTTCTCCTTATTTAAATTGCTTCTTATCTGCAGGTCACGTTTTTTCTGTGAGCTGCCTTGAGACACTGTGGACAGAGGGAGAAGTGCCACGTAAACCTTCAAATAAAATAAATTGAGGAGCAGTTGATGATGATGATGTGTACATGGGGAGAGATAGATGATTCAGTGTTAAGAACCACTGTTTTAGACAATTCTTGCAGTTGCTAATACAAGTGCATACATCAGAAGTTTGTACATTATAGAAATTATTCTCTCTCTCTCTCTCTCTCTCACACACACACACACACACACACACACACATACACATATATATATGCATGCCAAGACTGCAGTCCTGCACTATAAGGGAGGTTTTGTGAAGGAACATTTTAATAGAGAGCTTTTGTTCTCCAGGAAGTTATAATTTGTTCTTGCATTTCAAAATGCATGAAAAATATTTCTGCCAGTAGTTTGTAAGAAGAGAGGGCAAAGAGGTATTAAAGAAGCTGGTAAAAAAAAAATGAAAGAACAAAGCAGGCTTTGAATCTGAAAGCCAAATGTTATTCTGGCAGAATCTCTGGCATGAGTGTACCCAAACATTTGCCCTCAATTCCCTTTCTGCCTCAACCTGCTGTTGATCTGCACACATGAGGAGAGCTCATCTGGTGGTTGCTGTTGAAAAACTCCCATAAACTCGCCTTTCCTGCTCATTTTAAACATTGGCCATTCATCTTGGTGCATGATTTATTTGAGCTATTTGTAATATGCATGTAACCTATACAGCCCAAACCTTAACATCATTTGGGCTGCAATTCAGCTGTGTAATCCTGCAAGGACATCTGATGCTTCCTCATTGCCAGCTGTGGAAATTTCATATGGAACTCCATTTTTCTTGCCTATAAAAGCCACATGCCTTCTCAAACATGTAGAAGACAGCCTGGACATGAGTCCGTGCACATTGAAAACCTACAGAAATCGGTGTAGTTCCCCATTAATAAGCTGTATTGCATTGAAGTGGGGTAAATTTTCCCACATCCGCTGTGGTGCTATAACAGCAACCCTATGAATCAAAGTTGTCATCTTCGCCCCCATCACCTGTCT
Source organism: Gekko japonicus (assembly GCF_001447785.1). Classification (NCBI taxonomy): domain Eukaryota; kingdom Metazoa; phylum Chordata; class Lepidosauria; order Squamata; family Gekkonidae; genus Gekko; species Gekko japonicus. The sequence goes on from NW_015169794.1 coordinate 914,736, forward strand.
CCAATGGTAAGATTTTTGTGTACAGTAGATCCAAGATGGACAAAAATAAGTATTCAACAAATAATTAAACTAGAATTCACCATCAATAGACATAGTGATTCCCACTTGTGTATATGGTTTTAAAGCAGAATTTGATAGATTCCTGGAGGATAGGTTCATCAATGACTACTAGCCACAAGCTAGAAGGAACCTCCACATTCCGAGACAGTATACCTTGAAACCAACATCAGGTGGAAGTCTCGGCCTCCACACCCTGTTTGTTGGCCTTTCAAGGCAACTGGTTGGTCACTGTATGAAAGAGAATATGGGACTGGATGAACCACTAGCCTGATCCAGCAGGGCTCTTTTTATGTTCTTATAGTAGTGTAAAACATTTTATTATTGATTTCCTGGGCAAGCTCCATTTCCATTTGATTTATGCTAATAATTACTACTAAATTTGTAAGTTACCTTAGAGATTATTTCAATAGAAAGGTGGGGTTAATTGTGTTACATTAAATGTGTTACATTAATAGTTCTTCACCCAAAGAGTGATTAACACATGGAATTCACTGCCACAGGAGGTGGTGGTGGCTACAAGTATGGACGGCTTCAAGAGGGAATTAGATAAACATATGGAGCAGAGATCCATCAGTGGCTATTAGCCACAAAGTATATATAGGAACTCTGAGGCAAGTGATGCTCTGTATTTGTGGTGCTTGGAGGAGGCAACAGTGGGAGAGCTTCTAATGTCCTGGCCCCACTGATGGACCTCCTGATGACACCTGGTATTTTTGACCACTGTGTGACAGCGTGTTGGACTGGATGGCCATTGGCCTGATCCAACATTGACTTCTCTTATGTTCATAGTGTAAACATTGATGATGAAGGGCTGTGGCTCAGTGGTAGAGCATCTCCTTGGCATGCAGAAAGTCCCAGGTTTAATCCCTGGTCTCTCCAATTAAAAAAAAAAAGATGTGACAATAGGTGATGTGAAGGACCTCTGTCTGAGACCCCAGAGAGCCGCTGCTGGTCTGTGTAAACAATACTAACTTTGATGGACATGAATCCCATAGCAATTTTCATTGCCCAGAATACTTGAAAATATTTATATTCTCCTTCACAGCAAGTGAAAAAATGCTGACCAGTTTCATGGGTTCACTACACATGATTCTTATGGGGTTCTCTTTCCTGGGCTAACCTCCTCTGAATCACACTGTCAGAGTACAGATGGGTTGTGTATAACATAATCTGTGAAGCCAAGATTCAATTGCTAGTTTTACTGCTTTTAGCAGTTTTACAGTGGGCAAGAAATAGGACTCTTGACACAAGGTGACCTTATGAAACAGTTCTTCATACTGGATTAAACAACCCTCGTTAAAATTAGAATGTTGCTTAAATATTTGTATAGCCCACAATGAAACAAATTCTGAGAGCTCAGTGCAGTGTTGACTTTTACCAACAAGAGTGCATGTAACTTGCAAACTGGATGTCTGTTCCAGTGCATGGACACCTACATGATATTTGCCTCCTACCCTCCCTCAGGACCCAATACATCAGATAATCCTATTACCCTTCACAGGAACTTGTTAGGTAGGTTAGAATGAAAGATAATGACTCACAGCCCTCTGAGCTTCATGGCTGGGCAGATATTTGAGACCAGATCTCCCCAGTCCCTTTTCTGCTGAAAATATCCACTTCTCAAGAGCTATTGAATGGTTGTTACACAGCAAGTGAACAGTGGTACGGCACAGTTCCCATTCATTTCAATGGGACTCCATGAAAATTAAGAACATAAGAAAAACACCACTAGATCAGACCAGTGGTTCCTCTAGTCCAGCATCCTGTCTCACACGGTGGCCAATCAGTTGCTATGCAGCGCCAACAATAGGGCATAGAAGCCCAGGCCTTCCCGTGGTGTTGCCTACTGGCACTGGGATTCAAAAGTTTACTGCCTGTGAATGTGGAGGTTCCCTTTAATCACCATGGCTAGTGGAGGTTCCCTTTAATCACCATGGCTAATAGCCACTGATAGTTCTGTCTTCCATGAATCTGACTAATACCCCTTTAAAGCTGTCTAAATTTCTCCTCTTTCCCTACCCGTGGGTAACAACTCATATGTCATTGGACAGACATTGTTCTATTACTGACAGGAAATCTAGGAGGGGAATGATTACAGTCATACAACATCTAACAGTCGTGTGGATCCTGTGTACGTGACAGACTCAAGTTCTGTGACAGCCAGAGCATTACAATTGCCAGAGTGTTGGCTTTGGTTGTAGGAAACTCAGATTCAAATATCTGTTCAGCTCTGAACCTCATTAAACGGCCTTAGGCAAATCAGTATCACTCAGACTAATTTATTTCTTAGGTTACAGGGTTAAGATATCCTTTGGAGGAAGTGGAGTACAAATGTAGCAGTGATAGTGAATTCATGCCTGCAAACACCATGTTCCTCTCTACCAGCACATAGAAAAACACTGTTGCAGGCTTGTCCTCCAATCACCGTGGCTCATTATATCCTCTGTGACAAAAGGAATGGTAATGTGTCTTAATTATTACTGATATTCCCTTAATAGGCCTTGATTGTTGGGGAAAAGTTTTGTTCAAGAGCCCATCAGGGTTAGAAAGAAGTGAGCATCCCTCCTGGCTGACGGGAGGAGCAGAGGGGTACCTGTATGAAAAGGAAATGCAGATTTTAGACTCTGGAAGATACAGAGAAAGGCGGACATACACAATTCAGAGTTGGTTGACGCATTTTTGGAAGTGCAGGATCTCCCTTGGTCTGGGAGCTTCTGTGAAGTAGCAGATTTGCTGCTCTGTAGAAACTTGAGTAGTCCAGCTTAGCCAGGTCTCTTCAGGTCTTGTAAGCTAAGCAGGGTCATCCCAAGTTAGTACTGGGATGGGAGATGACCAAGGAAGAGCAGGGTTGCTATTCACAGGAAGGGAATGGCAAACCACCTCTAGTCTCTTCTTGCCTTGAACGCCTGGTGAATGAGTCAGTTGTGACATGATAGGACATTATTCAGGAGCCTTCACTTTTGCTCTGCTTGTACATTTATAAATACAGCAAATACTAGGAAAATATCATACCTCACAGCCCTGACCTGGATAGCCCAGGAAAGCCCGATCTTGTCAGATCTTGGAAGTTAAGCAGAGCTGACCCTGGCAAGTACTTGGATGGGAGACCTCCAAGGAATACCAGGGCTGGGATGCAGAAGCAGGCAGTATCAAGCCACCTCTCTGAAATGTCCAAGCCCCACTAGGGGTTACCAGAAGTCAACCATGGCTTCCAGGCACACACACATACAGGCACATGCACAAAATGCTCATCAAAGAAAAAGGAAAATGTCATAACTCTCCAGTGCCCTCTGCTCCAAAGGAGACCAACCCAGGTAAGTGCTAGCCTCTGGAACATCTCACTGTTTGAAGAAGTGAGGTGCACCTAACAAGGCAGACCATTTGACCCTTGCCTTTCTCATACCATAAGCCAGAAACAACATTTTGCTGCCAATACATGACCGAGAGTTCTCATGTGATCAATAGCAACCATGTTCTGAGACTGCAACACTTTTTACGGAACCGTAGTGCAAGGAAGAAGACATGATCTGCCCTTTGAGTTCCCTTCTCTGTAGCTTCCATCGGCTGAGGGATATTCCAGACCTGAATCTGAACAAGTATAGCCAGATTTTAGCAATTTGGGCATCGGATGCATTAGTTTAAATGAATAATGCCTGACCTGTTCACTGCCTCTTGATTTTAGAAGCATCTGCTATGGGGGATGGAAGATTAAGTGAAAATTAGGCACATAGATGTTAAAAAGAGGTGTATAGAAATATTGCTTACAAATGATTAAAAGTTCATGAGTTTTCAGTATACAGATTGAATACTTCATTTCCCTCTTGAGAGTTCCAGCACCTCTTCGCCCACCCCCCAAAATGCCCTGCAGAACACTAATTCTATTCCAGGGGACCATCATTCCACTCTGGGGCCAGTTATTCCAGTCCCAGAGCAGTTTATCTGGGCTCAGAGACTAATTGAAAATCCACTCCACATTTTCATTGCAACTATTTTGTGTTATAATATATTTCAATTGTGTTTCCAAGGCTGGAGAATTGTGCCCTCCTCCCGTTTTCCAAGGCTGGAGAATTCTGCCCTCCTCCCATTGCTTTGAAGATTGGTAAATATTTTGATTGCGTGGAGACAATTTGTTTGGAAATCTATTCATTCACAAACTGCCACGAACTGCTTGAAAGTTCATGGAAATTTTGTGCTGGTTGAACTGCCATGAACTTCATTTTGCGAACTACAAACCACCCAAAATTCATCATGAACTACCCAACGTTTCTGAGCTGGTTCATGCCCATCCCTAGTCATATTCTATTGAAGAATTTCTGCTTTCAAGAGTCTTCGCTTCATGTGTTCCATTGAGAAATAAGGCTAAGACTGTGTGAGAATAACTCATGGTAAATAGAACAAAAGATGGAAGACTGAATATAAGGGCAGCGACATGTAAATCGGTCCTCAGTCATGACAGCCATGCACTTAGGGTTGCCAGACTCCCCAATGGAGGTGGGGTCCCCCACTGCCAAGCCCTGCCACCCAGCTGCCGATCAACTGGCTAGCAGGGGGACTTACCAAGAGAAAGAGGAAGGCTCAGGCCACATTTCCAGTGTCACACAGGAAGTGACATCATCACAGCAGTGACATCTGAGTGATGCTCTGGTATTTGGGCAAAAACTCTATGGTAGAAGCCGTTTTTATACCAGAGCATCGCATCACAGCATGATGAGTCACTTCCTTGCGATGCCAGCAACATGGCCTGGCCCCTCTGTTTCTCCTAGTAATCCCCCCCCCCACTGGTCGCCAGGAAAGTCCTGGGAGCCCTGCTCACATTCAAAGGTGGTATGCAGATCTCAGAATAGGGTTGCCATATGCAGAAACAAGCAACTGATGAACACTTTGAAGACAGCTGGTGGCCACAGTTTGTTTTCCTTCATCCTTTCCCTCAAATAACAACAGTTACCACATCTTGAGGATCCCTTTCATTGCAAATATATTATACAGCATGGCTCCCTCTTCCGTTATGACCAAACCAGATTTTTAAACATAGCAACATGTTCCTACAGTTTCTCAAGAATTTATTTAACCCACATACAGATAATAATGTGGAACAACACCACCATTCATTATATTGCGAGGTTTTAAAGTGAATGCTCAAGTCTTGCAAATTTCAACCCTACTTTTTTAAAAGGGAAAACATATTATATTTCAAAGAAAGCCCAAGCCATGTGCCTTTAATTTTAGTACAGTCTCCAAAGGCTTTTTCTTACAAAATAATCAGCAAAACTATAACATTTAATTATCCATCCAGCTGTGTCCTGGATCTGAGAAAGAAAGAAAGAAAGAACCCCAAATACTCATTGCTTTCAAATACCACATTTAATTTAAGTTACCTGCTCATGAGGGGAGTCTTTCAGTTCAAGTGTAGCCCTCTGGTTTCTAAATTCAGTTTTTTTGGACTGAGTGTTAGGATAACTCTTCAGATTTAGAAGAATACTTTGGAGTTTATTCTGCAACAAAAAAGATACTCTGACTACATCCTTTTGAATTGTGGCTGAATTATAAATCAAGCCTTTACTTTATCTCCCTAGACTAGATAAAGGAAACGGCAATAATGTTTTACTATTCCACTATGTAGACAAACCCAAAGTGGTTTATTTATTTAGCTGTTTGCTTATTTAGAAGTTTATATCTGTCACCTTTAACCCTGCTAGATTCATGAGGCAGCTCACAGTCACATGAAAGAGAAAAGTACAGGGCTGCTAAATGCCTGCTGGGCTGGATCTCCCACCCCCAGTGGCCACTGCCCACCAGCACTCCAGCCTGCCAGTGGGGGGGGGGGGGGGGAGGAATTAATTGCCAATGGTGACAGTGCAATGTTGCTTCTTGGTAAAACCACAGTTTCTGGTGATTCCTGGAGAGGATGGCTCTTCTGGGTTTCTCCAACAGCCCTATGTCCCCTCCCCCAGACTCTTGCCACCTTAGAAAAATAAACTTTGTCACTGTCATCGTCTTCTTTGTCATCCTCTCCTGTAGAACCAAGTTGCTGCTTCAGAAACTCCCGAGCTTTAATAGCAGTGTCAATTCTTTCTTTCTTGTCGTTTATCTTAAAAAGGATGCCCTCGGGTACCAACCATCTGTAGGGGATGTTGTTTGTTTGCAAAAACCTCGCCAAGTCTTTAAATTTCTTTCTCTTTTTCCTAATTTCAAATGGAATATCTTTCAAAACTCTTATTTCCTTGCCCTCGATTTTTAGGGATGCTCCTAATGTTGCTTTCAGGATTTGATCCCTCACATGCCCTTTTGAAAATCTGACCACTATCTCCCCTGGCAGACTTTTCTTCTTTATATATTCTGAATATGATCTGTAGACCACATCCATCTCGTTTTTAATATAATCTGCTTTTAAATCTGCAATCGGGGCCAAGGCATCACTCAGAACTTTTGCCACATCCATCTCGTTTTTAATATAATCTGCTTTTAAATCTGCAATCGGGGCCAAGGCATCACTCAGAATTTGTTTCAGATTCTCCCCTTTAGTTTCAGGGTGCCCCTGAAATCACAGGACAAAGCTTGCTTTTTCCATTTGTAGTTGCAAGTAGGTGAGTCAGGTAGCAAAAAAATGCCCTTTTCAGTAAGCTTTTAAATCTGCAATCGGGGCCAAGGCATCACTCAGAATTTGTTTCAGATTCTCCCCCTTAGTTTCAGGGTGCCCCTGAAATCACAGGACAAAGCTTGCTTTTTCCATTTGTAGTTGCAAGTAGGTGAGTCAGGTAGCAAAAAAATGCCCTTTTCAGTAACATTTATTTATATTTATATTTATTTATTTATGTATTTATTTTGGGATTTATATCCCGCCCCATCCAGTATTCAGCTCGGGGCGGCTTACAAAAGTTAAAAATACGTACAAACAACAGCATAATAAAACAATATATCTAACATAAAATTTGGTGCTAATTGATTTCCATAAAAATCCGAGATGGTCAACATCCATACATTGGCGGCAGATTGTTTACAACGGAGACACTAGGAAGAATGTTCCCCCAGCTTCCATTGGGCGACATCTGCGGTTAGAGCTGCCACCGAAAACGCCCTGGTCCTGGTTTGGGTCAGCTTCGCTTTCCGGGGGCCTGGAACCTCCAGGCGATGGAGATTCCCCGATCTCAGTGCTCTTGGGGGAATATACGGGGAGAGGCGGTCCCTTAGGTAGGCCGGACCCTGGCCATTCAGGGCT
>NW_015169794.1:922242-922398 GCF_001447785.1 Gekko japonicus
TGGTCGGATGTGGTCTCGCCTGGAGAGACCCATCAACAGCCTCGCTGCAGCATTCTGCACTAGCTGCAGCTTCCGGATTTGCGACAAAGGCAGCCCCAAGTAGAGAGCGTTACAGTAGTCCAGCCTTGAGGTGACCGTCGCATGGATCACAGTGGC
>NW_015169794.1:923570-923709 GCF_001447785.1 Gekko japonicus
GAGCGCAACTCCTGGGTATACCAGGGTGCTCGCCTCACACGGGTGCGGAGAGGGCGCCTGGGAGCGATCTCGTCGATGGCTGAGGAGAGCCAGCTGTTCCAGTCCTCCACCAGCTCCTCCAACGAGCCGCCAGGGGGTC
>NW_015169794.1:923872-928858 GCF_001447785.1 Gekko japonicus
CCACCATCACTCCCGCTGCAAAGATCAAATCGAGCGTGTGTCCGGCCCGATGCGTGGGAGCCGAAACGAACTGAGAGAGTCCCAGTGCCACCATGGACGACACCAGATCCATAGCCCGGCTGGAGGCCGCGTCCTCGGCATGGACGTTGAAATCACCCAAGACAAGTAGCCTCGGGTGCTCCAGCACCCAGCCTGATACGGCCTCCAGCAGGGATGGCAGACCATTTGCCGGTGCGTTAGGTGGTCGGTACACCAACCAAATGGCCAAACTCTCCTCAGCCTCCAGCATAGCGCCAACACACTCTATGCCCTCGATCTCTACCTGTGGGAGCGCCCTGAAGGAGTAAGCCTCCCGAATGAAAAGCGCCACTCCTCCCCCCCGCCCACTAGTCCGTGATTGGTGAAGGACCGAAAACCCTGGGGGGGCAAGTTGGTTAAGCGCAACCATCTCACCTTCTTTCACCCAGGTTTCGGTCACGCAAGCCAGGTCTACTTGCTGTTCCTGCACGAAGTCCCGCAGGACTTCGGCTTTGTTGTTAATGGACCTGGCATTGCACAGCACCAATGACGGAGGAGGGTTCTTAATCCTGACCCCACTGCTGGCCACCTTCAGGATGGGTCGAAGGCTGGAAGGGCACCGAGCCATACTGCTTCTCTGCGCCCTTCTCACTCGACCTTGCCCTGACCCACCGCCATACCTCCCTCTCCCCAAGAGCACTGGAATTTGTTTCCCATACATCACTGGCGGGCTTCGAGTAACTTCAGACCGCCAAACCGATGACAAGGTCACACACACCAGCTACTACAACTAAACAATTTGCGTGCTATTTGTGCAAAAATGCAAACCAATTATAACAGTTCTAACTGTATTTCTTACTGCTCATGTCGGGGGTCTTCCTACCTAGCTAATTAATTTAATATAAGCCCCGGCACTCACACCCAAACCTTCATTCACACTCATACGTCCACATATAGCACTCACCCCACTCACCCCAGCAGACTCACACCATACACTCTCAACTCTGGCACAACCGTGTTCCTGGGTGCCGGCAGACTGACCAGGCTCTCACGTCGTTGTTCTTCTAAATTCGACCAGATCATGGGCTATGAGATCTCCCGCCCACATTTGGCATGGAGATTGTCCCCTCTTGTAGACACAGCTGACCTAGCTACACTAATCCACACTACAGTAACCTCAAAACTGGACTGTTGTAATGCATTCTATGTGGGGCTGCCCTTGAAGACTATGCAGAAGCTTCAGTTGATGCAGAATGCAGCAGTATGCCTGTCAGCAAGAGGCAATGCATTATGTCCATGACTCCAAATTTGAAATCCTCACACTGGCTGCCAATTTGCTCCTGGGTTCAAGTCAAGGTACCGAAATTTATCTGTAAAGCCTTCCACAACCTAGGATCCTCATGACTGAAGGACCATCTGCACCCATATCAGCCCATATGGCAACTCCATTTTTTCATCCCATGCTTTGTTTTTATTTCCATCCAAGAGGGCAATGAAGACTGTTTTGGCTTGGACTTGCCTGTTTTTCATTTATGGAATGGACTCCTAGAAGTGGCTAAGAATCTAAACTGTGCTTTTGGTGATCCCTAATCAAGTGACAGCATTGCTATCACGTAACAGAGGAGCTGAACTGTATGAAGCTCTATGTGTTTTAATGTATTGTAGCTTTAAACCTCTGGGATTGATTTGTATGTAAGCTGCTTTTCTCCGCACTGCAGGAGAAAAGTAGGGTGCACTTTTTAAAAACTAAGTGGATTTAAATAAATGAATAAATGTCCTGAGTCAGGGAAGTGTCACTAAAATCCCTCCCCTAAACCTATGGGAACAGATTCCGGAAGCCAGTGCCAGAAACCACCACCACCACCCCTTTCAGATTTCAGCAGTATCTTGACAAGGAAAAGATTAGCATTCTATCCCTTAGTATTGTAAGCAAGGGCTTGCAAGAAAAATGTCCCATTTAAATAATTTGTGCTTGCAAAAGAACAACTGGAGGTCCCTTCTCCCCAGAAGAGATGACGACCCTGGCAAGGGGCAGTAGATTCTGTCAAAGTTTACAACCCAGCAATAGCTCTATTCAAATTGAGTGGCATGTACAGTGAATACACTCAGGGGGGTGGGGCAAGCGGGTGCCTTGCAGACGGGCCCCCTCCCCGTACATTTATTGCGTGTGTCTGGTCATCAGCATAGGGTTAATGTTTAGTAATAACTGCCTCTCAGAATAGACTGATTATAGCCTATAAAAGTAAACTCATTAGAAGAAATGGATGGTTAAGTGATTATTTCTCAGACTGAGATACATTAAATTATTCTTTCAAAGACAGTAAAACCAAAAGAGCAGATTTTATTGGTTTCTTCTAGCCTGATGGGTTAGTACTGTGAGTAAGCAGATAAATATTTGGATTTGGTACAAGGTGACTACATTTCAAGGGAAAGTACGACCTACTCGGGTGCATCACTGATGCTGGCACAGCACAAGTGCCACCAGTTGGTATCCTATGCCCTCTCTGCACAGGGGAAATCGGGAAACATCCCACAACAGAGAACATACCAATCACTGCAGAGTCCATATCAACCCCGCTGCAAGTCACCAATTGCAGAGCAGCATGCCACCGATGCTCCCATGACAGGCAGATCGAGAGAGCTAACTAGCAGATGTCAAGGCCCCCCGAGGCCACCCTACCTCAGGGCTCCACCACCAGTATCTGGAGCGCAGCAAGGAAGGAAACGAAGGGATCACAGCAGCTCCCACTGGAATGTGAACTGCGGCATGCCTTATCTCTGCAGTGAAAATGTTTCTGGGAGCTTTGTTGATGAGGCTTTGAGTACCAGCCTATGACCCCGTTTCTTTTTTGCCAGGAGCAAGACCAACATCCGCATACCCTGAGGCAGGGAAGCTGCTGAGGCCCAGGTCTTCCAGTAGGGGCTGCCGCACTTCACTCACTCCCCTCCCCTCTGTCCACCTGCTTGCTTGCAAGCCCTCCCACAACCTGCACTCCCACCCAGACATGCTGCCCAGTCCTGCTGAGGAAGGGCATGCAGGAAGTGCAGGGCAGTGATACTTGCAGCTGCATCCCAGGACAGTCAGGGATGGATATGTGAGCACTGAGAGGGCTGGAAAATGAGTAACTAGGGGAAGGATTCAGAGGTGGGCAATGAAACAGTGGGGGACACAGTGGCAGGGAGGGAAGGGGTTCCCCAGGAACTCTGTGCCCATGGCCCACTAAAACCTGGAACCAGCCCTGGCCAGGAGAAAACACAGGGAGTGAAACATGGCCACTTGGGCCACAGCATTCACATGCTTCTGTAGCGCACTCAGCAGAGGCAACCCTGATAGAACACCTAAGAAATCTCCTGTATATGAGGTTCATATCTTGGGCTAGGCAGAGCATAGGAGGATGGTTTCAAATACCGTGTAAAAATGGAAACGGCTCACATGTGCTTAATTAAATGGAAGACCTTGAACACAAGTTATGGGTTTGTACCTATATTTACTGAAATGAGAGAAAGAGCTGTTCCGAAAGGCAACTAAAATAAACATTTGGCCAATAGTCATAGAATTATTGGTATACCACAGGTGTTATTACCTTCTGCTAAGAATGTTTCCATGGCAAAGACCACAGCAGTGACTGGGAATGTTCAGCAATGACTGTGGTTCATGGGAGAGTCTTTTCCACGACCAAAGGTGCACAAATACCATAGGAGGTAAGAAATAGAAATGAATAGAAATAGAAATTTACAAAGTCAGCAGAGCTTGATTATAAGCACTGACTATATCAAAATACTCATTTTCCGTGAGGAGTGAACATTTACAGGGGAAGGAGCGCATAGAAGTACTATCTGGCAACACTTTGCAGCCACAAAGATACATTCCCTTCTTCCCATCCACTGCATGATCTCTGTCAGTGATCTGTGGGCCACTGATGCTGTGACTATACAGTAGAGCTTTTCCATGGCTATTTAAAACCAGTTTTTTTAAAAAAAAACCTGAGCCCCAAGTGTTGTGCAGCAGAGGGCATGATTTACCCTTACTCCCACAGTGAACAATCAGTTCAGATCCAAATTTTATTCCACATAAACACATTCTTTTGAAATATCAACAGTGTATTTTTATTTCAACATTGACTACCGAAGATACAAGAAAAAAGTAATAGAGCACCATATTAAACAGACATCAAAAACTTTCAAAGAGAAAAAGAGCAAAAAACAAGAATTATCCTAAATACATTCCAGTATCTGCTGCTTTAGCTCCACAGAATACTCACTTCTTTAAAACTCATCTTTAACTACCAAAATGATTGTTTATATTTGAATACAGATACTGATGTAAAACAAAAGCAACATTGTTAGAAAAGCATAGGCACCCCATATTGCTTGCTTAGTTGTATGGAATGGCCACAATACTGGTTTTGTAGTGTCACCTTTTAGTATATGGGGTCTGTGGCAGAACAGGCCTCCTCTGGCCTGCAGGCCCTATTCCACCCTGCCCTTCAAGATTTCCCTCATGCCTGGAGAAGCTTTTTTCTCTCTCACTCTTGGATAACCCACTGCCACCACCTGACCCTTGTAGGAGTTGCTTGCTGGGAGTGTCAGGACTCCCAGCTTCCCTTCCAAGTTCTGAGGCCTTGCCTCTGTGCCTCCTGCTGCCCAGCATCTGGTCACCACGGGGACAGTTTCCTGCCTTGTGCGCCCCTGGAGGAATAGCTACTTACCAACTGTCGGCCTTCCCCCAGCGCTTCTTTTTAAATAGTGTGTCCCAAACAGTGGAGGTCTGTGAGAACCACTGCCAGCATCAAAAGTTATAATTTATTTAAAAAGAAAATGTTCATGAGCATACTTTAGGCACAGCACCAGATTGAGCAAGGGATTCAAAGAAGAAAAGAAGAGATTGGATTTATACCCCGCCCTTCACTTGCGGCTTACAAACTCCTTTCCCTTCCCCTCCCCACCACAGACACCCTGTGAGGTGGG
>NW_015169794.1:929141-938012 GCF_001447785.1 Gekko japonicus
CTCTGTGACTGTGATGTAGGTGGGGCTGAGAGAGCTCTTTTGAGACCTGCTTTTTCAAGAACAGCTCTGATAGAACTATGGCTTGCCCAAGGTCATCCAGCAGCTGCAAGTGGAGGAGTGGGGAATCAAACCTGGCTCTCCCAGATTAGAGTCTGCACACTTAACCACTATACCAAACTGGCTCTCCTCTGTCCCTCTGTCTATACATGCCTTTTCAGATGTTAAGCTATAAGGCAGGCTCCTTAGCTTGGGAAGTTACTGATCTTTACAGAGTTACCATTATCTTGAAGTTTCCTTCAGCTCTTCAGGACAGCACATGGCTACATGGCTGCCTCCTCCAGACCTCAGTTAAGAGTTCTGTCTGCTCTGATGGACTCAGCACCAAAGAGAACCTCCTTGCTCTGCTGAGTTTTATCACCTCTCTTTTCTCCACCCATTGACCATTTCAGGCCAGTCAGAGAAGCTTTTCCTGAAGTTTCTAGAAATTTTCTTCCTGAACTCCCTAGTATTTAATTCTTCCAAATCTATGCTCCCTGCTTGGGGGGAGACTGGACCCTCCTATTGTCTCTAGCAAGACCTATTAGCATTTCTTAAGAGGTAGCTGAGGTGAGCCTGGACAGCCATTGACTGACTTCCTCCTCCCTGCCTGTTCTCTGCCCAGAGAGAAAAAAAACTTTTAAAACTCAAAGTGAAGGGTTTGCTCAGTTCAGACCTCCAAAGAAAAAATGCATTTCTTCACAGGGGGAGGAGGAGGAGGAGGAGATTGGATTTATACCCCATCCTTCACTACCTGAAAAAGTCTCAGAGTGGATTACAATCCCTTCCCCTCCCCCTCCCCACAACAGGCACCCTGTGAGATAGGTGGGGCTGAGAGAGGTCTCTCAAGAACTGCTCATGAGAGAACAGCTCTGAAAGAACTTATGACTGGCCCAAGGTCACACCAGCAGCTGCATGTGGAGGAGTGGGGAGTCAAACCCAGTTCTCCCAGATCAGAGTCCTTGCTCCTAACCACTACACCAAAGGATGATCTGAGTCACTGAGTACTTCTACATATTGTCATAGGCTATGCAGTTTGGGTACTTATGATTCCAACAAGTGCCATTTCTATAGTCTTATTTAGCTTTATCATTCAAGGTTGATGGACTTCTTAGGCCAAACACCATTCAAAATAAATAGAGATTTCAAAAAGTAAGGAACTATTGCTGCAGAATGCAATACTAGCCTGTACACACATAATCAGTGGGCATCAGTGTGCTTTTAATACAGATTATGTTCTTTAAGGGATGAATGCATCTCCTGCTCCTAGTGTTTCAACAGAACAGGAAGAGAAAGAAGAAGGAACCTGATACCAATCAAGATCATGTCTCCTAGGATATCGTGTGGCACACAGAGCTTCCAACAACAGCAATCAAACTCCACTGACATCTGGATTCTCTGCTGTGACATTGGCTCATAGCTGTAATACCCACTGGGGCAATGGAGAAATCAATGTGCAACCTAGGGAAAAGCATCTGCCCAGAGGCATTGTGATGCCCAGCTTTTGATAGTTGGAACCACAGAAAGTTGCTGGAGCAGAGGTGTCTATGAAGCTTTCCCTTTTCTTCCTTTTGTATATACAGTTTTTGTCATCCTTCTTTCAGACAAATCAGTAAGCACACTTGAAACCTCACAGGAGAAAAAGCTGCTTGAGAGAGCAATTAAAAACAACAAAATAGTGGGCATGGAAAGAGTTAAGCACCCTGATCTCAATCAACCCTTCCAGATATAACTTTTCCTGTTAAAATGGGCTGTTGGGCTATTAATACATATGTTTGCATGTGACAAATGTGTTGGCCCTAAGAACGCTTGCTAGGTATGCCTGTTTGTTCCATTGACTGTGTTGATGACCAATACAGCCCATTTGTTTTTGCTAGGGGGTTGGATCCAATCAGCTTTTTAGCCAGTGAAAAAGGGTTGAGGGAATCCCCACTGAGCAACAATAAATGCCTTGCTGGAGATCATGGGACCTGCATGGACAAAAGCCATGTGGAATGGGGGCTACGCTGAGGGGAAGAACGGGATGAGATTGAGCTAAAAAACAAACCCTGCCTGGATCCAACACATAGTTGCTTTTTCTGTGTTCCACTGAGACATTAAAAGATGCTCTGGAGGATCCACATGGACTTACTTGCTCACTCTTAAAAGGAATAAGAAATGCTAAAATCTCACTTAAAATTCCAACTAAGTCCAATTATGTTAAAAAAAATTATTAAGTGCCAGATCTTCCATGTTCTAATCTAGAATCTTTTGACTGTGTCAACTGAAAATGCAAATGGAGGAACTGTACAAGTATACCAGAACCCCTGATTTGGGTGGTGGTGTAAATCTACAGTGAAATCTGTGGCATGTGAAAGTGCTTTTAATTTTGTCAGGATCATGCCTGATGGCTTATACTCTGAAAGGTTTATACTGGCATTGCCAAAATTCCTATGAGAAATTCATAAAAGGGGGATCCACCTTTCAGAAAGTCCATGGTCAAACTGGAAACCAAAAGAAGAATCTACATTTTCAGTGGGGGACTGAGGAACATCAATGTGAAAGCAAAGACTCAGACTGAATATATTAAATAAATAGTATATTATTATTTAATAGCAAAATATAGTAAGGCTTCGGTCACACATGCAGGAAAATGCGGGGGAGAAGCGTGGCTGTTTGGGCCGGAGTAAAATAACGCGCGGCCGCCCGATCACATGTCCCGTCGAGGTCCCGTGGTTAGGGGGGAGGTGGCGATCACATGACAATCCTGCAGCGTGGCAAAGAAGCGGCGCAGCGCGATCACACCAGCAATCGCTAGTCGCCACTTCCATAGAGAATGGGAGGTTTTTTTCCAAACCGAATTTCGCACATGCACATGACTGAGCAATCGCATCCGCCCGCGGACGTCCATTCGTTACGGGGACGCGGAAGGCGGGTGGTGGGCTTACCGGAGAGGGTGACAGATGCTTCCGGACCCCAACAGAGCTCCGAGGCATAGCCAATGGAGGGGGAGGGGGGCCCCCTCATCACAGCTGCCCTAACTGCCTCTGCAACAGTGGCCATAGCGACCCTCCAGAGGCGGCAAGCCTGGCTACAGTGGGAGGGGGGCAATAGGTGCGGGCAGGAGACAGAGGAATGCCATGGCCACCACAGAGCTAGGAAGCCGTCGATGCCGCAGCAGGCGGCGGAAGTCCCGCAGAAGAAGGGAGAAACTCCAGCTACTCCGTCTCTCCGTGGAGTATCCAAGCCGCCACTGGTGGGTGCGCATGCGCCGTTGGGTGCTTGTGTGCATCCTGTGGAGACTTGAAAAAAAACTTCTTTGCGATGGGACATGGGCAGCCGCCGGATGCCACAGGATTCCAGCGGAAACGCGATCAGGTGCCTGCCCTTGCCCCGTGGTTTCCGGAAACTAGTACCTCGGAGGTACTAGTTTTTTACTCCGCATCTTCGGTGGGAACCCTCGGATTCGCCACGGGATCTCTACACCTCCCAGATGTTGCGGTATAATCGCGGCCGGAAAATCCACCTATCTTCCGTCTCTGTAGCATGGCTAATGCTCCATTTGACCGCACCCATGGATCGCAGACAAACTATCAATGTCCATAAATACTATGGAAATATATTAGGTGTCCCACACCCAATATTTATGGTTTAAAGAGAAGCTCATAAACGTAAATTCTAAGAACATAAGATGAACCCTGCTGGATCAGACTAGTGGTCCATTAGCCCAGCATTCCGTCTCAAACAGTGGCCAACCAGTTCCTCTGGATGGCCAACAACAGGGCATAGAAACTGAGGCCTTCCCCTGATGTTGCCTCCTGGCTCTGGGATTCAGAGGTTTAATGCCTCTGAAAATTCTGGATGGTACTACTCTATACATATGCCACCCACAAGTTTACTGCTCACAAACAGCTCTTTAATTTTGTGGCTACGATTTACTCGGTTAAAAAAAGAACAGGAGAATTCAGAAAGCCCTTTCCACTCTGGAGGGGGCAAATGTTTGATCTTGCCACCTTCTTGTTTGCAACAAACCAGCAAACCACCAGCCACGTCTTTTGCTAAACACATGCAAATAGTTTCAGAAGTTAAAGAACTACCACACCCTTTGTACATTATTTATATCATCATTTTGAATTGGAACTGGTGGCATGGGAAGCCTTTTGCCCAAAACTGTTCCTTCCAATATGGCTTGGCAATTCATTTTTATTTAAGTTACGTTTTTACTACTGCTGCCACTGCCACTCATCTTAATTATACATAGGTTGATGTTACACAGAGCACAGAAACATCAGGATCCTTTATAATCTAATGTTCCTATATTAAACTTCAAAGTACCGGCTGGTGACATCAGCAAATGTTGCAATTTGCAATTTTTGTGCTGCTTTGCAGACACACTATACCCTTAGGATTTTAGTATTTAAGGATGCTCTATAGCAGTAAATCTTATTTATTTATTTATTTAGGATACTCATATACCTGACTTTGTCCAAAGTTTCTCAAGGCCCAAGGCAGGTAACAGCAATGTAAAAAAAAAAAAATTATAGAACAAACATTAAAAAAAGAAAGATAGCAAAGCAGTAAAACCTGTCTGAAAGCACCTTATCCCTCCCCACACCTGGCGAATTGTCCCATTCTGTCCAGGCTCCAATTGCCCCATAAAATCTCTGGAACCACTGACGGCGCCAGGTTTTTTCACCCACTAAGTGAGGATATATTCTCGTGCGTGCCCCCCCCTCTCGTGTGGGACAGGGGCAGGCGCCGGAGCCACAGCAGGCGATCCAAGGGGGCATTATTAACAAAGTCACAACCCTATGGGATTTTGTGACTGAACATCAGTCGTGCGTGACCAAGACCTGGGTGAGGGAAGGGGAGACCCTGGCTCTCACCCAGTTAGCCCCTCCAGGCTACTCAGTCCTTCACCAATCACGGAAGAGGGGACAGGGGGGAGGGGTGGCTATTCTCATTCGGGAGGCTTACTCCTTCAGGGCACTCCCGGCTGTAGAGATTGCGGGCTTGGAATGTGCCGGCGTGCTGCTGGAGGCTGAGGAGAGTTTGGCGATTTGGCTGGTGTACCGACCGCCTAATGCACCGGCCAATAGTCTGCCATCCCTGCTGGAGGCCGTATCAGGCTGGATGTTGGATCACCCACGACTGATTGTCTTGGGTGACTTCTACGTCCATGCTGAGGACGCGGCTTCCAGACGGGCTACGGACCTGGTGTCGTCCATGGCGGCACTGGGACTCTCACAGTTCGTATCGGCACCCACGCATCGGGCTGGTCACATGCTCGATCTGATCTTTGCAGCGGGTGTGGAGGTGGACCGGATCACTGCTGAGGCAGTCCCATGGTCAGACCACCTGGCCCTGAGGGCCCATCTGAGCATTCCACCTCAACCCTGTATAGGCGGTGAGCAGATTTTGGCTCGCCCACGAAGCCTGATGGACCCGGTGCAGTTCCAGATGGCTTTGCGGGATCTGAGGCCCCCTGGTGGTTCGTTGGATGAGCTAGTGGAGGATTGGCATGTTCGACTCTCCACAGCCATCGACGAGATCGCTCCCAGGCGTCCTCTCTGCACTCATGTTAAGTGCGCACCCTGGTATACCCAGGAATTGCGGCAGCTGAAACAAGAACTGAGACGATTAGAGAGATGGTGGCGTCGCGCTCGCGACGAGGCAACAAGAGCATTTTATAGGACGTTTATGAGATCCTATGAGATGGCAGTTAAGGCTGCTAAGAAGGATTTCTATGCAGCTGAGATTGCATCTGCGAGCTCGCGCCCGGCCCAATTATTTAGTATAATTTGGAGTTTGACAGACTTGCCCCAGGGTAAGCGAAACGCTAGGGAATTGGATATCGGCTGTGAGGCTTTTGCGAGCTTCTTCACAGATAGAGTCTTGGAGCTTCGCCGCGACCTCCCCGCCACAATTGAGACAGTGAGCGAACTTGAGGCCCCTTGCACGTCTTCGGAACTGGGTTTAGAGTGTTTCAATCTGCTCAGTCTGGACGAAGTTGACAGATTGCTCGTATCTGTACGCCCAACTACATGCGACCTTGACCCGTGCCCCTCCTGGCTCATTAAAGCGGGACACGGGGGGCTACGAGGCGCATTGCGGGAGATTATCAACACCTCCCTCTCGGAGGGACAGTTCCCGAATGTGCTCAAGGAAGCGATGGTCCGCCCTCTCTTAAAAAAACCATCTTTGGACCCAGTCGAATTGGCTAATTACCGGCCGGTGTCCAATTTGCCCTATTTGGGCAGAAACTAAACCCGGTGAAGACGGAGGTCCAGGGCCTGAGTCGGGCCGGTGCAGGGTTGGGGCTCCCTCTCCCGACCTTCGACGGGGCGCCTTTGGTGCCATCATCTAGGGTTCGGAGTTTGGGGGTGCTCCTGGACTCCTCGCTAACAATGGAGGCCCAGGTGGCAGCCACTGTCAAGTCCGCCTTTTACCATCTTCGGCGGGCATGGCAGTTGGTCCCCTACCTTAACCATGATGACCTGGCCACAGTGATCCATGCGACGGTCACCTCGAGGCTAGACTACTGCAATGCTCTCTACATGGGGCTGCCTTTGTCGCAAATCCAGAAGCTGCAGCTGGTGCAGAATGCTGCAGCCAGGCTGTTGATGGGTCTCTCTAGAAGGGATCACATTCAGCCTGTGCTGAAAGCACTGCACTGGCTGCTGATAGCATACCGGGTCCGCTTCAAAGTGCTGGGTCTTACCTATAAAGCCCTATATGGCCAGGGTCCAGTCTACCTGAGGGACCGCCTTTCCCCATACATCCCCCCAAGAGCACTACAGTTGGGGGCCCAAAATTTGTTGGTCATCCCGTGCCCCAAGGACACCAAACTAGCTGCGACCAGGGCCAGGGCTTTTTCGGTGGCAGCTCCTACCTGGTGGAATGAGCTCCCGGGGGAGATCCGGGCCTTGCGGGACCTTATGCAGTTCCGCAGGGCCTGCAAGATGGAGCTCTTCCACCAGGCCTTTGAGTAGGAGCCGCCACCCCTACTATACCATCACCGTCATGGTTGACGAGGCCCTGAGGAAGCACCTGGATATTGCAAAGAAGATCTAAGCCATTCTCCTGTGGGCGCAAACAGCATAGGAATTACCACTTGGAACTGTATTGATGCCATCTATGGACCTATGATATCAGAAGTTTGAGCACCGTTGAGAGAACAGCTCTGAGAGAACTGTGACTGGCCCAAGGATACCCAGCTGGCTGTATATGGAGGAGTGGGGAAACAAACCTGGTTCTCCCAGCTTAGAGTCTGCCGCTCTTAACCACTACACCAAACTGGCTCTTTTTTTAACTGAGCATTGGGCAGCCACTGCTCCCAAAGGTGCCTTGGACAAAGGGGATGCTTACATTAGATCCTGCTGGGAATAACGAAGCTGCCACAAGGGAACATGCAGAGAGAGGCAGTTCTTCAGTTTTGCTGGGCCCAAGTCATGATGGGCTTAACTCATTGAATCTTAAAAACTATGCACTTAGCCAGGTAGATGAGTTTTCATAGAGGGTTTTTTTAAATTAACATCTCTCTTTTTTTCTGCCCCAAGAAAGTCTTCAGATTCCAACTATATCTTATATGGTTTCCTGATGATATTGAAGCTAATAATAACTTCTTGCCAGCATGAGTAATCAGAATTAAAGACACTGTTACACAGCACTGTAGGATGATTCAGCTGCAGTCTCATATTGCAAGCACAGGCACTTGGAACTGACCTGGATTTCACATGCCAGGGTACTTCCACGGGATATCCAAATCACATGATTTATAATTTACTTACAAGCTCCTTCCAGGCACTTCCATGAATCAATTTAATATTCAGAAAACAAACTGTAACTCATTGATGAAGGTGTGTCTTTCGGGAACTTTCATAACAACTGGCCAGTACTTCTAACTCAGTGATGTGGATAAAACGTTTTGCTGTTATTCCATACTGTTCCCTGTTGGTCCCTGGCTCAATTTCACCAAGCCTGCAATTTACATCTCCTATTGATATTATTATTCTGCCCACAAACAAGTAAACCATGTGGGGACCAGTGGATTAGTTTGCTTTTACAGTAAAGGTGCTAGTAGAGTTTACTCATCTCTTCAGGGTATTACTTCAGAGTGTTGTTACAGGATTTTAATATCACACATGGAGGTATCTGTCTGCACACACATGTGTAACCTGAAAAGCATGCTCATTTCTCCCCAGTTTCTTCTTTATATTAAGTTTTCAAAAAACACTCCCTAATCATGATTCAGCAATTAAGCTGAATTAATTGCTTCCAATCTTGGTTAGAAGTTGATTTAATGACAAGCATCTTAATTAGGATTACCAGATGTCCTCTTTTTAGAGGGCATGTCCTCCTTTTGTGGTGTGTCCATCCAGCCAGTCTGGTGTAGTGGTTAAGAGTGCGGATTCTAATCTGGGAGAACCGGGTTTGCTTCCCCACTTCTCCACATGCAGCTGCTAGTGTGGCCTTGGGTCAGTTACAAGTTATTTCACAGCTGTTCTCTCACTAGCAGTTCTTGAAAGAGCTCTCTCAGCCCCACCTACCTCACAGGTTGTCTGTTGTGGGGAGAGGAGGGAAAGGAGATTGTAAGCTGCTCTGAAACTCCTTCGGGTATTGAAGGGTAGGGTATAAATCCAGTTTCCACTCTTCTTCTCTTTTGGGTTTTTTTAAAAAAATGATGAAAATGTCATCTTTTGGGGTTGGAAGATTAGGAATATTCCTAGTTAGTAGCAATTATCACATCTTAAATAGTAGGGGTATTTAAAATGAGATTTGTCATAGTGTTCACTTGTTTGAAGTAGTTAATTAGGAAATATAACAAAGGTTGAGTCCAGGGACACCATTAAGACC